>NW_027094089.1:44280938-44536912 GCF_029207755.1 Chamaea fasciata
GCTGTGCTGCTCTGCAGACAGACAGCAATGTGAGGGACAAGGAGTAAGCGGGCATCTAGAACCTTATTTCTCCTGAGCGCTATCCCCAGCTAGCCCAAAGAAAAAAGAATAAATTTTGAAAGAAATGGAAATCTAAGTTTTTAAAACAACCTTCGAATGGGTCAGTGAGAGCCCTTAGACAGTACTATGTATGGTTCTGAATGAGATCTTCTAGCCTGGCTGGAATAAGCGAGAAATCTTCTGTCTGAAGATCTCAGCTTTTACGGGATTAAAGCCTCTGAAATGGAAAATCGGAAAATAGACCATAATCTTTTTACTCCTACTGATGTGGACACAGGAGTTTTACAGAGGTTTCTGGCTTCCCAGGTGAAGCCAAGCAAGCGCTGCTGCTGCTGCTCTGCTAGAGAGCCCCGGCTGGGCAGGGATGGCACCACTGTGCCGCGGGGCTGTTTCTCCCACCAGAGCTGGGCGGTGTTTTGAGCCGGTCATGACAACTGGCGGGAGAACGAAGGGGCCTTTTCCTGCGCCAGCAGTTAGGGATGCACTTCAGGGCAGAATTTTGGCCCCCACAAAGTAAAGCAGAGGGACACAGTTGGAAAAGGCTTCTTTGCCTTCTTCAAACCTTCTTCGCTCTTGGAAAAGAAGAGACCCAAGAGCCAGGACGAGCACCGGGGCCCGATCCCTCCTCCGTGCCTGCAGTGAGGGGCGGCTGCCGCTGGGGGCGCCTGGGGCGGGGCGGGGCCGGTCCCATCCGTGGGGGGGGAGAGCCTCGGGCAGATGCCGAGCAGCGCGAAGCCGCCGACGGGACTGTCCGTCCGCCGCGCACGGCGCCGGGGCAACGCACGGCTTCTGCGCGGGGTGACGAGGAAGGCAATCTTCCCACGGAGTGCAGGATTTAGGCGTTCTGATTCCCAGTTCTGCGCTGAGCCGGCAGGACACAAAGCCTCCTCAAGCACCGCTGCCTCCTCTCCAGGCTTCCTGCACTTCCTTTGCTGACAGGGTCCAATCAGCCAGGCTGGAGGCAGGCTCGGCTGAGGTTACAAAACAGTGCTGTCCAAAAGAAAAAAAGACAGAAGCTAAAGCAGAAAGGAAGTAGTAGTTCCCAGGCTAAGTTCCTCACAGGCGCAGGCAGGATTCCTCTGGTTCTCAGAAAGATGACGAAATAGGACACGGGGATGCTGTGTGCCCTGTCACCTGCGTGTCCAGGACCTTGCCATTGCAGGCCAACGTATCTCACAACTGTATTCACCCCTTTATCCAGGTGTCTTCAGCTTGTTGGCACTTTTCACCTGAGAGCAGCCAGGGAATGCTGCTTGTTATCACAGGGCTTTGTTCCTTCCAAGAAACTCCAAAGACTCACTTTGGTTCCTCCTTTCTAAAATGTGGCCTGAGTTCATTGCCAAAAAGATGAGCAGTGTAAGCTGTTCCTCAGCAAATGCCAATCCCTCCAAGAGATGCTGATTCCAGTGGGAGTTTGACCCAAGTGTTGTTCTCAAGAGCACTGAAGTTCCAGGTTTCAGCAGCAAGCCAAGAGCAGGCAGCTTGGCAGGCCTCTGCCATCACAAACACTCACCTGCCTTGCAAATTCCTCTGCTTCCTCTAGCCATAGGCTAAACTCCTCTTCTTGACCTGCTGCCTTCTCCTGTTACCCATGAGACTGGCACCTGTTGGCTCCTTCCTGCGGCACATTATGGGCAGGTCTGGAGTGAAATGACGGAGGAGAATGCCACAGAACCTGCACTTTGCATTGTTTGGTGCTTGCAGCTGTCTGCAGCAGACCAGTAGTTTTCAATTCTTTGAGCCATGCAGTCCAGAAAAGGAAAGACGAAGTTAGCTCCGGAAAAGCAGGATCTCTTTACTCAGCTCCTGCAGGCCAGAAATGAGAGTGCAGCAAATGCCTGAAAAATGCAGAACTATGCAGCATGTATCCGCTATGGGCAGCATGGAGATTTTAAAGGCACATCCGTGGAGGAATCTGACCTTGAAGGTCTCCCGCAAGCTGACGGCTGTGGGTTTTTGGAAAGGCACCAGGAGCTCAGTGTTGGACAGAGAACATTTCCAAGAGAAGGGCTGACTTGGGAACCGGTGGAAGTGGAGAGAACAGGCAAGTGCGCCCATGGGTGCACCCACACTGTGAGCTGTGAGGGATGCTCCAAGGCACCCCCTGCCGTGCCCAGGACATGGGCGCTGCTCCGTGCAGAGGACGTGTCCCTGCCATACTGACAACACAAATGCTGTTCCAGTGCCATGCAAACACATGTGGGTAGTTTGTTACTCAGCTCCTTTTCCCCTCTAAGGTATCCTTCTTCCTTCAGCAAGCCCTACAATGTGTTGGTTGATGTTAGGCATGCAGTAAATGGGCGGAAAAGACAGGCATTCCAATTGGATAGTACCAAAGTGTGATTTCATCCATAGAATTTAGGCAAACGTTACTTGTTTTTGTCAGAAGTACTGGTGGCCAAAATACTTGAGGTGTGTGCTTGGTGCCTGTTCGGAGTTACTTTTGGATCCTCTGAGCTGTGCGTTATGGACCGCAACAGGCTTTTGTGCTGCTTGGGCACTGAGGAGAACTTTCAGGGCTTTCTTTTGCATTAGCTGTCAAGAAGGTTTGGTTGCTGTGCATGAATTTACAGACCACCCTAGGGCGGCTGCTATTGTGATGTCAGCAGAAGGCTGCCACGTCACAGTGTTGTCAACAGGAGGTTGCCCTAGTGCACGCAAGGCCTCAGCGTCCAGAGCAGCTGTTGGCATGCGCGTTGCAGGAGGACCCTGAATCGAGGTGGTCTCTAGTGAGAGTCTGTACCCTGACAAGGGATTCTGTTTCTTTTGCCTGCTGTTGCATGAGTCTGTGGACTTGTGTAGGCATCCTTTTTTTTCCCCCTGCAGTTGTAGGGTGTGCAGACATGTACAGGTGTCTTTTTTTTTTTTTTTTCTGCTTTTCCTTGCACAGTCAGGGGACTTGTGCAAGTGGTGTTTTTTTTCATTTTTGTTTTCTGGCCCACGGACTCGAGCAGCCCTGCTGAAACAATGGAGCGAGTCCATACAGCAGTCAGCAGGGCTTTTTTGTCGGTGTCATCCCGCCGAATTTTTAATGGCCTGAGATGTAAGTTGAAGCTTTTTCCTTGGGGAAGCACATTGAAACGAAAGTGCCATAAAGATGCCGAAGTTTTGGTAAAGCTCCTGCCAACAGCTTCAGCTAAGAAGCGGGTGTCACTTGCCCAACAGGGTTTGGACAACTGCCAAAGTGCCGACTGGCAGAGCTTTGGAGGAATCGTTCTAAAAACTGTGCGGTTCTCTCCAGAACTGAGGGAAAGCAGCTTTTTTCTGCATTCTGTCCTTAAAGGATGTGCCTGTGTAACTGGACCCTCCCTCTTTGTGTGCTACAAGAGCGACTGGCTTTGCGCTGAAGGGCAAACTGCTGAGCAGTTTGTGTGTGCTCCCAAAGCCCAGAGCTGGGCCTGTGCTGTGTCAAGAGAACTTCAAGCACTGAGAGGGACCTGGGGGAAGCTTTTGTGGGGAATAGTTTACAGCAACCGTGTGGGAGATGCTGCATGCAGTTTACAAAAAGAAAAAGGAAGTCCAGAAAAGAGAGGAGAAAAAAGCTTTAGCTGTAGGGTGGGCAGTGAGCTACAATGTGGGCACTGACTGCTGAGGAACGATTTGCCTTTTCTCGGCCACCTTTCTTGTTCCTTAGTGGCAAAGCCGAGCAAAAGGTAGGCACAGCCTAGGGGACTGGCCTGCAGTCTGGCTTGCTGTGCTAAAGAACTGTTGCTTAGGGAGGGATCTTGTGAAAGGAAAACGTGCTCTGCTTGGGTGGCCTTGTTCTGTGGGATCCCTCAGCAAAGACAGTTTTCTAACAGCACCTGGTTAATTTTCCCTTGCCCTTGGCAGGTCGTCTCAGAGGTAGAAGGAGTCAAGTCCATGGTTCGGTGAGTGGGACGAGTACCTGTGACATTGCTGGTGTTGGAGAATTGTGGAGCGAGCCATGGCCTTGGCCTCTGTGTAGCTGAGTGCCAGCCTGGCAGGCTGAAAGGAAGTGCACATCTGTGTCTGCATGAGCACTACCAAAAGGATTCCATCAGTTTCCTCCTTTTGCACTGAAGAGGTTTTAACTAATGAAAGTCAAGTTTTGCAGACAGGAGGCTTCATACTGATTGTAGCCAGGCTGAAATATCTCCTTCCAGAAGCATATGCAGTCCTGTCCGAACATTAGTCTCATCAGCCCACTTGAATTGAGTTTTAACTACTGAGGATCCCACTTGTAGTCAAATTCAAGACTTCTCCTTAGGACAGCTGGGGACAGAGCTCAGCAGAAATTAGGTTCTAAATGCCAGCTTACTCCTTATTCCTCACACTGCTGTCTGTCTGCAGAGCAGCACAGCAGCAGCAGAACCTCCTCTGGCTCGCTCTCCTTCTCCAGAGGCTAAAGGGGAGGCAAAGGACATCAAACCTCCACATGTTGTCTGTGCAGGGCCTGAGCATCCTGAACCAGTAAGGGGCAGCTTTGGTTGGTTCAGTGCAAATCTTTGGTGTGGTGCAGAGCTGCAAGTTTCTGATCAAGCAGCACTTGCCCTTTGTGGCTGAGGATACTGAGAGCTGGAGTCCTGCCATGACCTGGCTCTTCAGCCCATCCACTGACACATGGGAAATGGGATCTGAACTATCACATGCAGGCATCATTTTTGTGGCATTCTGACAGGGACTGTGAACTTCCCTTGGTGTCAGATAAGCAGCAGCATGATGTCCTTTAGTGCTGCTGATGTGAAAGTGAACCCCTTTGTGCACAGTGTCTTTGCAGGCTGCCTGTTGTCAGGGGAGAGAGCGGTCCCAAGGCGCAGTTCCCAGCCTTGTGGGCTACGGAGGGGCCGCCATTGCCTGCAGGGACCTGCCCCTCTCCACGCCCTATCTACATAGCTACAGTCACTGCTTCCACTACAGCCTTAACCTTAACATGACCCAAGTTTGCTGAGAAGAATGCTGAGCAGCTCTGCATGGCAGAGACAAGATCTGTCTCTCATGGGCTGGAATGCAGTTCCTATTGGCTGCTCTCTAAGGCCTGAAATCCTGAAGGGAAGCCACTTGACCACAGCCCAGCAGGGAAATGTTCCCTGCTTCTCTTCAGACACTTACAGAGCAAGCCAAGGGTTAGTTGCTTACCCACATCAACACCCCCACACACCAGCTTTTGCTTTTGGGTGAGCTGTGTCTCTGCTTGCTGCTTCTCACAGCTGTCAGAAGCCAACGTTCCTGCTGCTGACTGCTTGTTTGTTCTTTTTCCTTGCCCATTCCTTGCAGGCCTCACCAGGAGAGCTTTCTGCCAGCCAGGACTCCTCGGCCAAGGCAGGAGAAGCGGAGTGGCAGGAGAGAACGGAAAGAGAGCGCAGAGCCCAGGAGCTGAGGTGTGTGCTAAGCTTTCTCGCAAAATTTCTCTGGGGCAGGGGTGGGCATTGCTGGGCTTTAGGAGCAGCCTGTCCAGGTGCCGTAGCTGACCCCAAGTGCTTGGAGCTGAAGACTGGGCTTCCTGGGGTCTCTGCCAGCCTAAACCATGTTTGATTACTGTATTCGAAATTTGTGCCCATCTCCTCCCCAAGCTGTAGCCTGCAAGCTCTTTCTTTGTTTCACCAGTGAAAGCAAGAGGAGTTGTGAGACTATTCATCTGGACTTGCCAAGCTTGTCTTAGCCAAAGACGACTTTTGCAAGTCTGGTGTCCACTGTATCAGAGAGGAGCAGAAGACCAAGCAGGCAGGAAGCTGTTAAGCCTTCTGGAAGTACCTGAGCTTTCTGGAAATGTTTTGTGTCTTCTGGAAGCTTGTTTTACTTTCTCACTGGTACAGAGTACAGACTCTTTTCACCCGCATGAATGACAGGCACATGCTGGTCTAGGGAGGGAATTCCGGCATTCTCTTGAAGTGGAACTAGAGGGCTGTTGGAAGCCCCTGAGACTGCCCGATGTGGGACACTGTATGTAGTCCTGGTTTTGCAAGGAGACTGTTGCTATTAAAGGCTTGTTTTTTTGTCCCCTTGTCATAGATGGAAGCAGTTGGCTGCACTTAAGAGAAAGCGCCACTCCTCCCTAGAGCGGGTGTTCGAAATATCAACAGAGACAGCAGAGGAATCACAGCCTCTGAGGGATCTGCTGAAGGAAGAGGTTCCTCTGGCAGTGCCAAAAGTATGTTCACCTTACTCCTAGGCAGCACTTGTGGGAGAGGGAAGTGCCCCTAGCAAGACCACCCCGAATGCTGCTTCTGGCTGCAAGCTAAGACCGAGACTGTGTTGTTGTTGTTGTTCCTCTTGAAAAATAGTGCCGCCCTTGCTTCCAGGTTTGCCACCCGCAGCAGCCAGCCCACAGGGATCTGGAGAGGCTGCTCCAGGAGTTCTCTCGCCAAGGGCACACACTGTCCCAGGTGTACAGAGAGAAGGTGGCGCTGGCACAAGAGAAGGCTGCCCTGGAAGCCCGACTGGCAGCCACGGAGCAGGACCTACGAGGCCTTTCAGAGCAGCTGGTAGAGGCCAGGTAAAGGCAGGGAGGAGACCCTGGGCGGGACATTACTGAAGGTCTGTAATTCTAAAGGTGGGAAGCGTTACGTCAGGATTAATTGCCTCTTGTGTGCTCTCCAGACGTCTCTTGGACAGAGAAGCGAAGAGACATAAGAAACCAGAAAAGGGCAAGGTCACCTGAGTGTTCTGTTGCTGACAGCTCAAGCTCTCAAAGCTATTTTGGGCATCTGCTTGGGAGCCTTTGTACATTCCTGTGACAAGTGCAACTTGGCACTGAATTGAGTACCAGGGAAACCATGCAGATGTTTGCTGAAACCAGATGTTTCCCTCTGGTTTTGGTTTCTCCTTCAGTGCACCTGAGCATCAATCTTTCCTTTCCAAGTAGTTTGACACAGTATTTTCAGAATTCAAGGCTCTTATATGTGAATGTTGTGAGTAGGGCGTTGATGCTGCAGCTGAAAGCTGGAGGGTTGTGCTGAAAATCTTGAGAGCCTTCAGAGCTAACTCTGGTGAAGTATGGTGCAGGACCTAGAGCTGCTTACAGACAGCAGCAGCAGCAGCAGAAGAGAAAGGTCTTGTGACTTCTCAACAGTGCCTGGGGATTCTTGCTTAGCAGTGATGCTTGCTCTCTTGTCCACCCACTTCTGTTAACTGTCAAGATCCCTTTAGCTGGTCCCTCTTCCTTTTTAATGAGTGCCAAGACATTTGGGCACTGCTGGCTTAGTTAGCCATAAATAAAGGTAGCAAGTGTTGTTGTTCGTGAACTTGCAGTAATTTAAATGGCAGGATACCTGTCCCTCCTCCAAGATAGTTCTTGTTCAGATAAAAACCTAGTTCTGGTTTCCTACTCCTGCTGCTAGAAGCGGGAGCTTTCATATGTCAGTTGGTGCATTCCCTTAGTCCCTTCTACTTAGAGAACGTCTGGAAAACCTGGAGGTACCTCTATGTACACTATGAATGCCATTAAACATTGACTAGTCAGCCAGGAGAACACTGTGTTGTGTCACCCTGCAGAGTGACTTGGAAGCACTGATGAGCTCAGGGCTGTAAGCAGAGGCTGGGCTTTTGCTCACTGGCAGAGACTTTTTGGGCACAGTCACCAGTGTGGGATATGTCAGGCAACAGCAATTTGAGCTTTGGCTGCAAAAATCAAACTCAGCTGGGCTTTCCATGCTGGGCTAGGTCATGAGGAAAGGCTGCCCAGTCACCTGGAGGGGCCTGCTTTGCTATTTTCAGTGGTCAATCTAGTCTTGCTGTATCTGAGTTTCCATGCAAGCCATTTTCCATACTCAGATGTAGGGATCTGAAGGCACATCTTCCTGGAAAAAGTGCCCGTGGGTGCCAGGAACAGTTTCTCTTTTTCTTCACCGCTTGTAGGTCAGAGAAGGAGAGCTTGCAAAGCAGCCTGCTGGAGGCTCAGTGGCACGTGTCCGAGCTGGAGATGACCAGGAGCCATCTGGAGGGCCAAGCTTGCACAGCCACGTGGGCCAAGGAGCTGATACTTGGTGAGAGCCTAGTGTGCTTTGTTTCTGGTGGTCGCCCTGCCTAGTGCACTTGTGCTCTAAAGCCAGCTCTGTCTGCAGGGTTTCTGAGGTGTGAAGGAGCTAGGGGCAGGTCCCTCCTTGCCTGAAACTGAAAGGGTTTAAGGTCAGTAGAGTGCTCTGCTTGTGTAGTCTCTGACTGTTGCCGTTTGTCATGTTTGCAGAGGATGTGAGGGCCCTTCGTCGTGAACTGCTAGCTCTAAGATCTCTCAACATGCAGCAGCATGAAGAAATGGCTCGACAGATCTGCTGGACAGAGGAGCACTGCATCAAGGCTCTCCAACTCTTGCAATGTGCTCAGGAAGAGGAAAAAAGGAAGCTCCAGGAAAAATTGGTAAGAAACAATACGCACCTGAAGTGTTTAGGCAAGCTTGGTGGGCCAGCTTAGCAGAATAGAAGCCTGAGTATGTGACATGGCTGTAAGCATCTGCTCCAGGCTACACATTGCTGGGCCAGGCAGCAGAGGCCTTCAAGGGCTCACACTTGAAGGCCTACTAAGACCCAGAGCACAGTGCTGGGACCGTGCATGCAGCCACAGATCCAGGATGGGCATAAGCCAAGTTCCCCAGGAGGCTGGGTGGTTGCCACCCAAAGCATGGCAGGGAAGGGGCAGGATCTTCCCCGCAGCCTCATGCCATGCAGCAAGCAGACTGCTGCTGACCTTGCTGCCAACTGCAGTCACAGCAACGGGATTCCTTGCTTGCTGTGCTTCCGAAGTGGACAGAGGTCTTCCCTTTGGGCTTGAAGCACGTGCCACAGGCCCCTGTTGCTGGTATTTCAGCTGGTGGCGTGTCTTGTGACTAGGGCATTAGAGTGCTGGCCTCTTCCTTGTCCTGCAGTCCACCTGCAGCTTTTCCTTCATCAAAAGGCAGAGGAACTTGGAGAAGAGAGCCTCTGAGAACAGGCAGAAGTCCTGAGGAGAGAGGGGCCAAAAAACAGACAGCCATCAGAGCAGGGAAGGAAGGTGGCCTCTCCTTTCCTTCCACCTGCTGACCCTCCTCCTTTCTGGTTAGGACAGGAGTGCTGGAGGGCACAAAGCCGCTACCATAACTCCTTGGGGGGGGAGGGTTGTGGAAGGGATGAAGCTTCCGTTTTTCCCTTTTGGCGAGCATAGCTGGGACTTGATGTGGATGTGTCTCTTGCCCTCATGTGGAGAGACAGCTAGAACAACAGTGTTTGGAGGCGCAGGAGCAGCTGGAGCAACAGGCAGACTTCCTGGCAGAGGTACAGAGAGAGCAGGAGAAAAGGCTGCTTGAGATGAAGCAGGAAGTTGCCACCATGCAAGCTGAATAAGAAAAGATACGAAGCAGAGGCAGTCAAGAATCTGAAAGATTCTTGCAAAGAATCTGAAAAAAGAGTTTGTGTGTTGTTTTGGACTCCTCTGGGCTCCTTATGGGCACTGCTTCTCTGGACACTGGTCTGTCTGGGTGGGATTGCGTCTTCACTGGCCCTTGGCAAACACGAGAATGAGAACAAAATGCTTTTGGAAAGCGTGAGGACATCAATCTTGGTTGTCCCACAAGTGGTGTGTGGGAAGTTTGAAGCAGTCTTCTCTTCATTTCTGTGCAGCTCCAGTGCCAGAACACTGCTCTATTAGACGTGGTGTGCTGGCTGCAGGGAGATCTAAACCAAAGCCAGCGGCAGGTAGAGCAGCTGAGGCAGGAGCTGAATGAGGGCAGGTGAGCCTGACTAGTCAGGTAGCAGAGGGAAGGACAGTAACAGGGCCATGGAGTGTAGATCTCAGGAAAGGGGAGGCAAGGACTACTGCAAGCACTGAAAGCACAGCGCCTGGCAGGCTCCAGCAGTGAGCACGGGGAATGTATTTCTGCTGGCCACAAAGTGCTGGCTTTGTTTTTTGAGGGGTTTGTTCAGGTGAACGTGGTGACCCATGCAGATTCTGAACAAGTTGTCCCTGTGCATGGTGAATGCAGTCCTCAGAAGAGGGTGGAATTTAAAGTTGCTCTTTCCCTTTCACATTTGCTAATATGGCTGGCTGTGACAAGCTGTTGTTTCTGTCTCCTTGTTTGGGTTTGACTTGAGGTGGAAGAGTTGACAGTTCAGCTTGCAGCCTAAGACAAGTGCTGTTCCTAAGGGCCTGCCTTTGAAATGCACTGTCTGGGCCATCTTTGCCAGCCACCTTTCTAACACAAACAAATTCCTTGTTCCAGATGGACGCAGGCTCTGCCGCTGCAGCAGCACCATCCGAAGAAGCCTCTGCTCCACAACCTGAAAACCTGAGCACAAGCAGTTCAGCCCGCTCAAGCCAGGAGAGAGAAAAGCAGTGCCTGGAGCTGCTGGGTATGTTCTCTGGATTTCTTGCGCAATGGATCAGTGTGTAACATTCATTGTGTGTGCCTCAGCATGAGCTGTACCACATCTTGCTCCTCGCTTTGGTGTCAGATAGAAATTTTGGACTCCCTACAGAAGGCATTGTTGTGCTTGGAAGCAGCCAGGGAGCTCTTGGGGCATTCTTTTGCCTATGAGGGCAGCTGGGAGTGGGTGGGCTTTGTCTCAGCTCCCCAGTGCAGTAAAGGCAAAAGTGGGGATTGTTTCCCGAGCAGCAGCAGGCCGTGACCTAGAAAATGACCCAGTGAATGTGTGTCACCAGTAGGGACACAAAAGAACCACACTCACCCAACAGGTTGAAGTGAGGAAAGAAAAAAGGATGTTTATTGTCGTTTTGGGTTTAAATAGGATTTGGAGTTTGGTCCAGGATTGGAGGACAAAGGGGACACCCCTCTGACCCCAATGGTCATCTCAGAAGTCCATCACACATTGGTATGTGAAAACAATCTACTTGTTTATATTACATCCATGAGAAACTCCACTAGAAATATGTAAACAGTCATCAGAAGGCTGAAAATCAGGGCAACATCTCACCCTTTTTGTGTTAGAAAAAAGAAAAGAAAAGAAAAGAAAAGAAAAGAAAAGAAAAGAAAAGAAAAGAAAAGAAAAGAAAAGAAAAGAAAAGAAAAGAAAAGAAAAGAAAAGAAAAGAAAAGAAAAGAAAAGAAAAGAAAAGAAAAGAAAAGAAAAGAAAAGAAAAGAAAAGAAAAGAAAAGAAAAGAAAAGAGAAAAATGTACGATGGTTAGTCTCTACCTTTGGAAGGGCCATCAGAGTGAACACTCGCATTGTCGGTATCGGAGTCATCACTCAATGGTTCATCCACTTGCTGTCTTTCATTTTGGTCACCGTTTCCGGCTTGCCTGTCGGTCGGATTCTGCCTTTGAGGTCGCAGGTCAGGACGAATACACTTCACAGGTACCCAGCGTACTCCACTATCTGTAGATACACTCGCATACCCACGCCCCGAAGCGATAAGGTCATAGGGACCTTCCCACTGCTTAGTGACTAAATTTCACACTCGAACTTTCACCTGAGGCTGATGCGTCTCGTCCGATGCCTGCAATGAGAGCTGATGGTTCACCATGATAGGGTTATTAGAATTCTGTGGCACCGTAAGGTGATTGATAGCGTACAAAGCCTTTGCCAACCGACTGTGCGGGGTCTCACCCTGCATTCCCCGTTTTTGTTTTTGAAGAACCCGCTTCAGAGTACCATGAGCGCGTTCTACAATAGCTTGCCCAGTCGGAGAATGAGGGATACTGAACTTGTGTGACACTCTCCATAGCTGCAGGAACTGCCGCACCTTCTGCAAGGCATAAGCAGGACCATTGTCGGTCTTCACAGCAGAAGGTATGCCTAAAACGGCAAAGGCCTGCCTCCAGTGGGCAATGACATCGCAGGTCTTTTCTCCCGTGTGAGCAGAAGCCCACATTGCAGAGGAGAAAGTATCAACAGTGACATGCACATACTTGAACTGGCCAAACTCGGCAACTTGGGTAACATCCGTCTGCCAAAGCTCTAAGGCCCTAAGGCCTCTGGGGTTTACCCCTGCTGGTAAAGGTGCGTGACAGTCGGCGCATGATTTGACCATGTCATGAGCCTCTGCTGGCGTCAACTGAAACTGCTTTTGTAAGGTATGTGCGTTCTGATGAAAAAACCCATGTGATGCCTTGGCCTGCGCGAGTGTATCAGGCTGAGGTGCTACCCATGCAGGGTTAGCCAACTTGTCAGCCCTCGCATTACCTTCCGCGATAAACCCTGGTAGATTGGTATGGCTTCTAACTTGCAGAACGTAGAATGGATGAACCCGGGCCTGAATGGCACACCACAGGGCCTTCAGCAAATGGAACAGATCAGCATTGCTGACCTCCTTCAAAATCGAATGGCCCAAACACTGTGCCATGTCGGCCACATAAGCGGAATCTGTGACCAAATTGAAAGGTTGCTGGGAAGACTTTTGAAATGCCATGACGGCAGCCCTCAATTCAACCAATTGGGCTGATCCAGCTTCGTGACCTTCCTGAACCTGCCACCCAGATCCATCCTTCCAAGTGACAATGGCCTTTCTGGTCCGTCCCAAACTGTCAGTAAAGACAGTGGGTCCTTGCACTGGCTCCTGACTATTTTTGGGCCGCAAAGAAATTTCTGTGAAGTTTGCCACTTGCAATAGCTTGTGGCTGGGCAGATGATAAGTAATCTGCTCTGTAGAATTTTCCAGAGCGCTTTGCAGAGAAATACTGTTTGCAAAGCTCCAGTCAAATTCATCCCACGGTACCGGGAGCACAATCTTTGCAGGATCTGCACCCATCAATTGCAAGCACCGTTGCCTGCATTTGATTATTAACCGAGCAATTAGCTCAAACAATGTAGTTGTCGTCTTCTGCGGCTGATGGGGCAGGAAAACCCATTCCAGGACGTGCAAGGAATTGGACCATTCATCATTCCATTGGCCAATGACACCTGCAGGATGCAAATTTGTAATGGTAATGAACAAAGCAACATCAACAGAGGGATCGATACGATAAACCTGATGAGCAGAAACAGCTCGCTGAACCTCCTCCAGCACCTGACGTGCCTCAGGGGTCAATGTACGAGGCAACCACAAATTGGAGTCTCCCTTTAACAAATCAAACAAGGGAGACAATTGTGTTGTGGTGAACCCCAAATATGGACGCAGGCAGATGATTACACCCACCAGTTTCTGGGCGTCATTCAATGTTTTCACCGAATATATAAATTGCACCTCTTGGTGTTGGACTGTTCGCTCCAGAATTTTGACTCCCAAATATTTCCAGGGAGGTTCCTCCTGGACCTTTTCTGGAGCCACCTGCAGTCCATGAGAATGCAAAGCGGCAAGTAATTGAGGCCGTATCCTCAGCAGTTCATCCTGGGTGGGCGCAGCCACCAATATGTCATCCATGTAGTGATAAACATGAGCATCAGGAAACTGCTTGCGAACTCCAGACAAGGCTCTTTTCACGTACCATTGACATATTGCCGGGGAGTTGTGACACCCCTGGGGAAGCACCCTCCATTGATACCTCCGTGCAGGCTCAGCATTGTTAATTGCTGGCACTGTGAAGGCAAATTTTGGTTTGTCATCAGGATGCAAAGGAATTGTGAAAAAACAATCCTTTAGATCCACAATGAGGACTGGCCAATCGGCAGGAAGCATGGTGGGCGATGGCATACCGACCTGCAACGCCCCCATGCCTTCCACCACGGCATTAACTTTCCGGAGGTCTTGTAGCAACCTCAATTTCCCAGACTTCTTTCTGATACAGAAAACAGGAGTGTTCCAGGGACTGGTAGAAGGCTCCAGATGACCCCGGTCCAACTGCTCCTGCACCAAGTCACGAAGGGCAACTAATTTATCTTGAGGGAGGGGCCACTGATTCTCCCAAATGGGTTTGTCCACCAGCCACCACATAGGAGGCGTGGGACACCCCACGCCCTTCATCGCAGTGGCCCCCATCAAAAATCCGTCCCCAGATGCACCCCCCATGCAGCCAGAACATCCCGCCCCCAATGATTGGTTGAAACCTCAGTTGTGACATGAGGCCAGATCATGGCCATCTGTCCCTCTGGGTTTCTGATCATCATGGGCCTCTGGCTCACGTAGCAGTGTGCCGTTCCTGCCAATCCCATGACAGACGTCTGCACCCGATCCAAAGGCCATTCCGGGGGCCAGGCAGCAAGGGAAATGATCGTGATCTCCGTGCCTGTATCGAGGAGCCTGAGAAGGCGGATCTCAGACGGCGTTGCACCAGGGACGGACAGGGTGCAGTTCTTCTCAGGATGATCCTTCGTCATGACAGCAGTCCAGTAAACCTGAGGTGGCCCCATAGATCCAAAACCGCCCTTTCCCTGCAACCGGTTTTCTGCCCTGCGAACACAGGACTTAAAGGGCACAAGTTGAGTGATTCATGTTCCTTCGGGGATAGTGACGGGAGGGGTGGGTGTGGAAACCATAGCATGAATTTGTCCAGTATAATCCACATCGATAAGTCCCCCATGCACAATGATACCCTGAGAGATGGCGCTAGATCTCCCCATAAGGAAAGCACTCATGCCATCACCCAAGGGACCAAAGGCGTCTAAGGGAATCTTGTACACTCCGCAAGAGTCTAAGACAACTGTTGCTGCTGTACAGACATCAAACCCTGCTGAGCCACTGGTACTGGCTGTAAGCCGGCCAAGTGAACCTCCATCGGCTCCGGAGCCTGGAGAGAGACTTATGTCTGAGCGCGTCTGCCCTTCACGCTTTGCCTCCCGTTTCCCGAGCCTGGTAAAGGCTGACCATTAACATGAACCATCAACTTACAGACATCTGCGGTATGATTTGGCCTTCCACACCGACCACATAAGAACAAGGGGAATGTCATCTCCTGCGCTTTCTTTCTGTTTCTTGCTTGTCTGAGCATTTCCTGGCTTTCGCTGCCCACCCTGTGGCCAGGTTCAGGCTGGCCGCGGAGCAGCAGCCTGGAACTGTCCACCTTGCGGCCAGTTCCAGGCTGGCTGCAGGGCAGCAGCCACGGAAGGCACTTTACAATCTGTGATGGCCACCTTTGCGCAGGCCTCTGCCATTCGTGATATAGAAGGATCGCCCGGCAAGGCCTCAATGATTTTCTTGCACTCTGCGTTACTGTTACTCCTCACAAGTTGCTTGAGTATAAGCTCCCTAGTAGTTGGATCTTCCACCTGTCTCTCCACTGAGGCAGTCAGCCTCCCTGCAAATTGTAAAAAGGTTTCCTCAGGCCCCCGAACCACAGTCACAAAGGAGGCCTGTGGGGCGGCCATCTCTATAGTCAGAACCATCGTCGCCATACCTGTTTTCAAGCACTGCTCAAGCACCAGGGGGTCAAGGGCCACCTGCTTCCTAGGATCAGCAAAACTGCCTATACCCAGCAGCTCATCCATCCCAATCACGTCTGGGATCCTGCTGACCCAATGCAGCGTTCTGCAGCACAACCCTGTGTACCAACTGAGCACATTTGGACTCAAAAACATTGTATTCAACAGGTGGAAAAAGAGTGCGAGCCAAGTTGCGAATATCACAAGGGGGTAGTGTATCAGAGCTGAAAACTCGAAGCACCTGCATGACATCAGCAGAACCCAGCCCATGCTTACCAACTGTAGCACGGAGCTCCATCAAGGCTTGCCATGATAAAGGCTGATGGGTGTTACCAAGCGGACCCTGAATCACAGGGAATGCTTGGTAACCCCCTGGGAGGGCATCCGCATTTGGCACGACCCGTCCCGAGGGCCCCACAGGAACAGGAACAGGTGCTTGGCTGGAAGGCAGCTCGACCCCACCTGATATCGCAGCCCTTGCTGCACCAGCAAGGCTAGTAACTTCACCTCCGCCTTCCGGGGGCGCCGTGTCGAGTCATAGTCATTCAGCACCTCGACTTTGGCTTTCACGTCCTCCCAGAACCTTCCATGGTCTCTCGGACGCACCGTCACCTGGCACGGGGGTAATGTCCAGAGACCCGTCGAGGCGGATCCATCACGAGGAGGATGGATCTTGCCCCGAGGAGGCACCAGCCTCCTGGTGGCTGTATCCTCCCCGTACCAAAACTGAACACTGCAGGGCCGGCACTTCCCACAGTCCCGGTATCCGTGGAGAGTGACAGCGGCAAGTCCGGACCCTTCGCAAGCCCCAGTGGGGCATGCGAGCCCGATGCAGGAAGGAGGGGGGCCGGCCCAGGCCCCTCTCCCCCCCGCGTAGGGGGGGAACGGGGCGCCGGGATGGGTGTGGCTGATGGAGCCGCAGCGCTACCCCGCCCCGCCACCTGAGACTCAACTGACAGCGAAGGATCCGGCGCAGGCGGCGCGAGCGGGGAAGAATCCGCGGAGGGGGCGGGGCCTGGTGCAGGGCCACTCGGGCCTGATCCAGCCTCCCCAGCACGAGCAACATCACTGGCCGCGCCCCGCGGGGCTGACACAGGGAGGGGAGGGGCTGGCACCACCCCCAGCATGGTTCCGCCTGTGGCGCAGAGGCCCAGAGAGGGCGCCGCCCGCTCCACGCGGGGCGGGATGGACTGCCCACCCACAGGGATCGGGTCCGACAGCAAGTCAATCAAAGCTCCCCCCTCTGGGGCCTCCGCCGCTCGCGCAAGCGCCTTGGTCAGCGTAGCGCCAGGCGGGGGTGCCCCCGCCTTCACCGCCGTTCCGAAGGGCTATTTCGTGGCTGTACCACAATGTGGACACTGTGTCGTCACCGCGTCTGGCTCCAACAAAGGCGCGTGCGGAGCCTGCGACCTCTCACTCCCCCCCAACGCCGGAAAGGCGCAGAGGGATTGAGAGCCGCCTCCGCTTCTCTGCCTCCTGGGCATGGGGACGGGCGGACTCAGCGTCGCACCCTCCGCCAGCGCCGGAAGAGCGCCGAGAGGGGGGGAAACACCCCTGCTCTTCAGCCTCCTGGGTGCTGGAATGAGTGGAGCGATGAGGGCCGGCACGGCCGGCTCCTCAAGAACTGGCGAGGCCCCGCTCAGCGGCTCATCCGCCCCCCCCCCCCCCCGGGGAACCTAGCTCGCCATCCACAAACGCAGCGTCCCGGGGGTAAACGGGAAGCTCCACCCCCCATTCGGACCCTGAATCCACCTCGGCTTCCGAGTGGAGGTCCTCCTTCTCAGCCTTAGCGTCCGAGCCCGACAACCCCTCAAAAGAGCTGCCGATACTCAACAGGCCCCCGGAGTCCCAATAACTCCTTAAAACAGTATCACATCGTGTCCAGAGCACCGTCAGATTTGCCATGTCTGCATCGTAATTCGCAGACAAAGCCCAAATCAGATAATCACCAAGGCGGCCCCAGGCAGTTTCTGAGATAGCCATCCCGGCATCAATAAAGAAGCCTTTTTTCTCTCCAAAATAATATAAACACTGAAACTCTTCCTCAGAAACAAAACCCTGATTCTGTTCCAGCAGATCTTGCCAGAAGGCGAAGACAGCAACCTCTATCGTGGAGCTACGGGATACCATATTCGCAAAAGGCTACCTACACACAGCCCCCGTTACCTTTAAAACAATCTTACTCCACACACTGTAATTCTCACGAGCGGTCACCAGATGTCGCCAGTAGGGACACGAAAGAACCACACTCACCCGACAGGTTGAAGTGAGGAAAGAAAAAAGGATGTTTATTGTTGTTTTGGGTTTAAATAGGATTTGGAGTTTGGTCCAGGACTGGAGGACAAAGGGGACACCCCTCTGACCCCAATGGTCATCTCAGAAGTCCATCACACATTGGTATGTGAACACAGTCTACTTGTTTATGTTACATCCGTGAGAAACTCCACTAGAAATATGTAAACAGTCATCAGAAGGCTGAAAATCAGGGCGACAAACGACAAACGTGTGTGTGCTAGTCTGGCCAAAGTGATCAGAACAGTTGGCTTCCTGGATTCCCTTTAGACTCCTGGCTTGTCACCAGTCATTGGAGACAAAACACTTCAGAGAAATTGATTGGCTGTGGGCCTGGTTTCATACTGGTGTCCTTTTTTGGACTGGTATTACTTCTACTATTCCTTCTAGAGTTGGTTTGGATAAGAATTCTACATTTTGGTTAGGCCAACCTCCTTGAAAAGAACATCAGACACATCTTGAAAAGACACATCCATGTGGCACAGTCAGAGAAAACTGCCCTGCAGGCAATTCTCAGGAGAAAGCCTGCAGCCCCCTCTGCTGCGCCTTCCTCCACTACTAGGCACGGCTTAATGGCCAGCCAGTAAATACTCTTGGAATCCTAAGCATTGGCCTCAATTCCTGCACAGATCATACTCTAGGAAAGCACACCAAGGCCTTGGTGACTCTGCAGTACAACCAGCTGAGTTGCTTCTTGCAAGAGCTGCTAATAGCTGGCAGTGCAGTGCTGTCAGAGAGCAACCGGTCAGGTACAGAACAGAGCCCAGTTGACTCAGCATCCGCCATCAGGGGTTGGGACAAAGGGTGGATTGATCTAGTCCTCCGTGGGTCTGAACTCAAAGACAATCACGTTCTGTCTTGAGTGGGGTCAGCAGCTTGTAATGGGGCTCGCTCTGGCTCTGGCTTCTTCACTGTGGTTGTCAGTGGCCACTTGTGGGCTTTGCCAAGCTTTTTGTCATACCTGCCCCGCTGCTGATGGCTGGTGTGACTGCAGAGGCTGACGCCTTCCTTAGCTGGGAGGTTTCAGCTGTCGCTCTGTTGCTGCAGCTTTGCCTGGACTCGTGAAAGGATCAGCATCTCATTTGGGCAGCTGTGTCTGTGTCACAGCAGCACCTGGGGAGCAGCGCTGTCCTTGTCACCCACCTCGGCTCTGCCCATTTGGGAAGATGGGGCATGTGGGCACTGTCCAAGAGGCCAAGTCCAGTGCTGATGACAGCTGCACCCCAGGCTGAAGACAAGGAGTTGTAGTTCTTCACTAAAGAGGAAATGGGCAAAGTCATCTTCAGAAGTTAGCCTGCTCATAAATGAAGAGGGTCCTAATTCTTACAGCCATTGTTCTTGGTGATAGCGTGAGCGGCTGTTCTCGAAAAATCAGCAAGGCATTCTTTAGGCAAACTGCTGAGAGATAGGTGAGGTCCCCTCCTCTCCTGGAATTCACTTTGCAATAGTCTTTCTGCTCTGCAAAGAGCAGCTGTGGATAAAACTTCACCCCAGATCCCAGGGTGCATTTAAACTTTGGAAGTAGGAAACCTTTGGTGGAATCTCACAAAGGAGTCTTTATTGTGAAGAAAATGAAGCGTGATGATTTTTCAGCTCTCCTTCCCCCTTGCAGAGGACAATCACTTGCCTTGGTGCCTGTTCTTTTCTGATCTCTGTCTGCTCTGATGGTTTCTCCCCGGGCTTAGTTTCCTCTCAAAGTAATCCTGCAAAGGAGTGTGGACAATCAGACTCTGAGCAGGCCATGTGCGCTACAGAGCTGCCCGTCTTGCTGGGGCTGCTGTTGTTGTTGTCATCAATGTTACTGCTAGCCAAGCAACCACAAATTGCTCAGAGCCCCAGAGAGTGGAGCTGAGATTCAGAGCTCCTGGAAGTCAGCATCTCTGTTTTGAAGTTTGCTTCTTGCCTTTTGTTTCTTTCAAGGGAGAGTTGTGAGTGTGGAAGATCCAGAAGAGAAATACACCGGATGGAAAACTATTGGCAGTGGGTGAGTGCAGCCACTCTTTCTTCTACAGAATTATGGGCCAGGTATTTTGGTGCAGTGTCAAGTGGGAAGTCAGGCAAGCTGCAAGCATCCTCAGACCCTGGTTTTAGATTGTCCCTGTCTCAGTGCTGATCACAAGGCATCATCAAAGAGAGGTGGATGCTGACAGTGTCTTGCCTGTCTCAAGGAGCAGCACGTGGAAGCCCTCCTGTCCCTCCAACATGTGGCGGCAGCACTTGGCTTCTTTTCCTAGGAGACCTGGTTTTGTAGGAGTCAAAGTAATATGGCCACACTAATGAAGGAAGAATAACCTGAGAGAACAGCTTCCCAGCTGATAGCTGTCAGATAACAGCTGATTTCTTTCCAATATCTTGCAGAAAACAATATTCATTGGTCAGAACAATAAGAAAGGCTGTGTGGCATTGCCTGAGTTTGGCAGATAGAATCGATAGAGCGGTGAGAAGGCCCAACAGGACAGTGTTTTTCATTGCCTGGAAGGGCATGTCACACGCACAGACACAAAAAAGAAAAGACGAAGAAAACTCCCATACCCATCCTCTAGTGTGTACATTTGAGATTTGTAGCAGCCCTTTTTCTTCCTCTTGGACTCAGCTTTTTTCTTGGACACGCTGCACAGCAGAGGGCTGCTGGGCTGCTGTGCCATTGGCTGAAGAGTAGATGAACCCCGGTGTTTGAGAGACACTTGAGGCAGCAGAGAGCTCCTCCCTGGGCTGCTTTTTGCTTCTCAGCACTCAACAGCTTCTCTGTTCTTGCTGCTGTTCTGTTTCTAGGGCTTATGGAACCGTTTATGAGGCCTTCGATGCTGCCATGGGGCTAGCGGTAAGTGCCAACAGCCCAGGCAGATTTTGCAGCTCTTGAGCGCTTTGCCTTGTGATGTGACCTGTGGCCAGAGCTTTGGGATCTGCACCCGTCTTTGCTGCAAAGGCTGTCCCACAGGTGCAGCCTGCCTAGAGGCAGGCAGCAAAATGTATCTTGCAAAGACTTTATCCTTCTTACCTAGCTGAATGAATGCAAGGATGGCAGTGGTGTCTCCCCCAGGAGGAAATGCATAAATTAGCTGATGGCAACAGCCCTCGTTCCTCTTAAGCCCCTTAAGTTCGACAAAGATAGGATTTCCCATTCTTTTCCATCAGATGGAAAACAATATATATTTTCAGCTTGAAAATATAATGTAAGACCCAAAGAAGGAGAAATCTTGTCTGGAGTGCAGTTTTGCATTTCAGTCCTAGGGAACCTGGGTCACACACACACACACACACACACACACACACACACACACACATATCCATGAGAAGAAGTTGATAAAGAGCCTTAAATAATACAACCTTGTGTTGGTCCTGTGTCGGTGACATTCCATTACAGAGCTGCTGTTTGTCTTGAACAGACACCTTGGTGTCTTGGAGAGTCCCACTGCTCTTTGGGGCTAAAAGTTTGGAGTCCTGAATTCTCATTTCTGGCTCTCAGCAAATACTACTCCATCTTCCTGAGAGTTCCTTATCCACCTGGAGTGCTGCGCTCAGGAAGTGCAGATCTGATCCTGCTTGCTTGTGGTCTACTCTTGTCTGTGTGGGGAATGGCCGCTGTCCCTCAGAGTTTCAGCTCTCCCTGCTCAGGCATCTGGGACCCCTCTGTCGGTACTGAGGTTTTGCCAGTTTATGGAAACTCCCCAAAATACCCTGGTGTGATCCTCTGCTCCAGGACACACCTGCCTGGGCTAGCTCCAGTGTCATCCTAATAAAGCGAGCTGTGTGTTTTGGTGAGGCTGGAGCACATAATAGGGCAGCAAGGAAAAAATATTGAAATATTTTTAAGAATGCATAGTCAAAACATATTGATGGATAAGTGGAAACAAAAATATTAAAGAGAGATGGGCTATCTGGTTTAACACAGGCTGAGCCTTCTTTGTTCTGCATCATGTACATTCAGTGTGTGTTTTGCTTTTTACAATGTGCAATCTCACAAGTACCCATTTACTTCTCAAGGGAGAGGTGAAAGATTTAATTGTGTGAAGTGCTCTTTGACTTGGGACCAAATGAGGCTTTTGTGTATTTTCCAATGCAGCTGGTAGCACTGGGTTGTCCTCAACAGACCACACAAGAAATGCAAAGGCACGAGGACTGGCTGCTTTGATGTAAATCTGAGAAATTGTTCTCCTTTGAAATGCAAACTCAGTGGCAAAGCCATTGCTCCAGTGACTGCCTTTCTGTTCCCTTTGATATGGCACATACAATGCAAATGTATGCTAGAGAATGACTATCAAAAGGCTTTGAGAAGCAAAGGAAGAGAGAAATCATATTGTTATTTCCCACAGGTGTTATGCTAAGCAATACATAGCCTGTTGAAACAGAGTCCAACACGTAGGTTTGCAGAGACCAGCTAGCTGAAAATTAAAATCTTGCCCCTCCTCAGTGTGACTCAGTGGATGATTGTACTGTGTTTCTCAGTTCACATCAGTATTGTTCCCATTTGCAATGCTTTTGCCAGAATAAATTCAGGTTTAGCTTTGCCAGCTTCTACACTGAGAAATCTGCTCGAAGTTCTTAAGTCATCACTAAGGAATTTGAGAATAATATTCTTTATCAATGCAAGAAAGATTTCATAGTCACTAAGTTGATTTTTTTAGTTGCCATATGTTCTTCTGAATTTCTTACACTTGATTATTTATTTCTAAAATGATACAGAACTTTTTTTCTCCCTGTGATTCCCTCATTTGTTGAAGATAACAGAAAGAAAAGCAGGTTCTATTGAGAAAAAAACCAAATGGACAAACCTACAATTTTTTCTAATTTCAAAACAAAATCATATTTTATTTTAAAAAGGGCAAAACTCAAAGTGATCTGTGAATTACATCTTCCTGAACTGAGACTAAGAAAGTAGATATCTGATGCAGACGTAATTATTTCTGCTTTTCAGGCCAGACAGGATTTTAACCATGTTTTTTAACCCAGTATATCTGTCTTTGAGGCCTGAATTTACCCAGTTTAGGCTTCATTCACATATTTACTTTGTGTGTGACTAAGATGTTCAGTCTCAAACGGGTTGAAGCTATAAAATGTGCTTTGTTCCATGGCTTGCTGAAGCAAGTAATAGATCAGAAGAAAACAGCTTTAAGCCTAGATATTGAAAAATTAATAAAGGATATGATTATTTATATTGTGGAAAGATTAGAAAATGTTATAACTTCATCATACAAGAATCTGCCAGTTTTACTTCTCTTTTCTGTAACTAAGTTACCAGAACATTTTTATCTCTTTGCCCTTCCCCTTCTTATAAAACATTTAGTCTAAATGCTTGCAGAATATTGTATCTGTTGACATAAATAGTGGAAGAAATACTTAACAGGTAATTAGTAAAATGTTAGTTTTGTTTAACAGCTACAGCTTTCTATCTTAACAAAGTGCTGAAACTGCAATATTGCAAGTTACCAAACTGTTGAAGAGAAAGGACAACCCTATTTTACACCTTCACTAAAAAACTCTGATCTGACCCTTGGGTAGTTCTTTTGACACAGTTAACATCAACAAGCTTCCGATTATTTAAGTTAAACTTTTCACATTTAATTATTAAAAAATATTGTTGGATCCAACAGAAGAAAAATAAAAATGTGTTGAGCTTTGACAGGGAAATACCAAATAATCTTTCTCATTTTGAAACACAGCTATACTGTACTTAAGGACGTACTCTATTGACAAAATACTGACTGATCATTTCCTTTTGCAAAACATGCTACACGCAGCAAGGCTGCCAAAAACAAAGCCAAGCAAATGGAACAAAAACAGCTTTGAGAAAGTAATTAAACCCATCCCGATTGTATTAGTCTTAAGAACCTTACCACTGAAGTTCCATAGCTTCATAAATTCCTGAACAGACACCAAAAGAAGACATGAATTAATTTCATTAAATTTAATGAAATTTAATTACATTAAACTCCAAACTAGTTTTCTGCTGGAGACATGCAAGTATGTGCCCACATGGATGTCACAGAATGGTGAAGATCTTAACAATAGACATGAAAGCATATCTTATTACAAAGAAAATCTAGATTCCTGCGAAGAAATAGTCTTGGGCTTCTTTTTGTTTAGAAAAAAAAAATCTTTGCTGTTTCCCTTCTACCTCACTTGCATGTTTTACTTCTCATAGCATGACCATTTTTACACACTGTGATGACAAGTGACTGGAGTTTTAACCTCTGAAATCATGGCAGTTAGCATGATCATCTCTGCTTCTACCAAAACACTCAGGTTCAGTTTTAAATAGGTATTTCTTCCGCCCCAAAGCCTGGCACTGTGCTATCTGCAGTCTTCCAGGTCTGACAATTAATATAATCTAGTAGAGAGCTTAATTCCCTAAAGTTGCTGTCATTAAACCATCTGCATGGTGATCACAGCACCTCTTGTGAACTATTGTGGGTATAGCCCAGAGAGAACACTTCTCAAACAGTGCTTTTACTGAAGTGAAGTATTAAGTCCCTTATTCTTCAAAACTCTTATATTTTCATTAAATACTGAAAAGAAACAGGTAGAAGCTGTACGTTAGTGCCTGCCCCTGTTTTTGTAAGGTAGTGCCTTATGCTTTTCCTGAGGGAAGCAAGCAGCAAAGTCTGCTACAGGAGAACCAGAGTCCATTTTTTGGGCTACTGGCAAGGTTGTTGCCCACTGCACGTTGCACATAGAAGTTGCAGACCTTTGCCAGGTTGGTTTGTCACTACCATTTTCAAGACCAGGCTGAAGTTAATAGTGGGGAGAGTGGTCCATGCTGGGCAAGAGGGATTATACTGGGTGCACTCCCAGAGTGTCTGTGAGACAGATGCCTGGGATGAATTATGAAAGATTAGGCAAGTGTATATGGGAAACTCCTCTGCAACAGTACCAGGGGGCCCTGCCTGTGTTCTGGCCATGGCATGGCTGGTCAGCAGCTGAGGGGCACTGCTGGACTGGAGCCAGAAATCCTTTCGCAAGTGTCACCTGGGGATCCAGAGGAAGGCTGTGGATTTGTGCAGACAAGAAACTGAGGTTGAGATATGTCTCCTTTCTGCTATGGTCTACATCATGGTCTGATGACAGACCATAATGCCACAAAGAAAAATCTGTAAAGGCCAAGAAACATGTATTTCTACTTGGAATGCCATGAAAGGCAAGGAGGCTGGGATAAGAAAGGAGAAGCTGGAAACAGGATACCAGCTGAAATGTAAAACCTACAGCTAAAATTAATACACTGCACTGCTCAAAGTGAGTTATAGGATTGCTGCAGGGAATAGAGATATAGATGTATTAATTTGTGTTGTAGGAATAGAGGAAGCTCTCTGTTAGGGTGCATTTCAAGGCAGACAAATATAAATTCGCTGCTAAAAAGGCAAAACATTTCTAAATGTCAGTGAGGAAAAAAAGAAAAAAATACTTAGAATATCAAAAACTGACTATCTGAATAGTCTGTGCCAAAGAATTTCTGGTCTCAAGCACCCACAATACCAATCAGTTAAAAACTCTGTTGCTTTAAAGCAGAATATATCTGCTTCAACTTCAGTGTGTTTGGCCATCCATTTGGATGAGATATGTGGGGTTTTAGAAATGTGGCCCTTTCAGTGACCTTGGAAGGAGTCATGTGAACAAAATATGTGCCCCAAACATCTCTTGCTGAGGAGCACCCAGAATGAAATCCTACCATAATCAGAGCCAGCTGTTTCAAATTGTGATTCAAAGGACCCAGACAAAGACCAGAAACGCCCAGTAGCAGGTCTGTAAGCGTAGTGGGAATTCCTATCTAGAAGCAAGGGATGGCAGCCGGTATCTACCGACTCAACCCCTGTGCCCAAAAATTCCCACCATCCAAACCACAACACGAAACAAAATGAAACAAACCAAACGAAAACAAAACAACGAACCCCCCGAACAGCAAACATCGTCCAAATCATAACAAGCAAGCCAAACGAAATGAATAAACTGGCCCCGAAGCCGGCGGCGCTGCCGCGCTCCCCTCAGCTGGCTCAGCACGCTGTGGCGCGGCACTGCCGGCAGAGGGCAGAACTGACCCGCGTCGCCGCCGGGCCCTCGGAGCTGCCGCAGCTGCGGAGACAGCGCGGAGCCGCCGCTCCCGGCCTGGGAACGCGGAGCGCGCCCACGGGCTCTTGTCTCGGGGAAATAGGCGCCTCCATCTCCCAGGGATACAGCTGGGGCACCCCAGCGGCTGCGCCCGCAGAGCAGCAACAGGGCTAGCGAGCAGAAGCTCTGGCTTGCCCAGTTCTCACCTGTGAACTCACTGTTTGGCTTGGGCGGATGCCCGGGGAGATCCCCAGCCCCGCAGGAAGCACCTGGGAGTCCTGCAGCCCCTCCAAGAGCTGAGAAATAGAGAAGGAATGCTTTGCCAGCAGTCGCCACACGGAGCGCAAGACAGCAAAGGTCAAGTTGCTGTTGGATTGCCAAAGAGCTGCAAAGCCTTTTCTTAACCAGGTTCCCCATGCAGAAGTGTATCTGTGATCTGTGTCGCTGACAGAGCTGGGCACTATTGTGCTCTGGCCATCTGCAGGCCATCCAGGTGTGACAGGAGATGCAGGATTACCACCCCTACGCTGTGTCTGCTTTTGTTGCTCTGGTGCCAAGACAGCTGATGGGAAGTGCAAGAACAAATTGCAGGATTCATGCACTAGCATTAGATGCTATCCAGGACATATACATTAGGCATACATTTTACAGGGGTAAAAATCTGCTGTGCTGTACTAGTTGCTATAAGAGAGATTTTGTTATAAATGATCAGAGCCAATTTCCAAAATCAAAGATTTATTTAACAAATTTGAAAAGCAATTTCGGGAAACGCCACGATGAACTTGGACAACATCGATCGAATACTGGGTGGACAATCCGGGAGCAGCAAAGGGTGTGTCTCTGGAGAACTGCCCACAAATTCGGGGTCTCAGGGTAGGTGTTTTATACCATTTTTCTACCCTGAGGTGTAAACAAGACGGTAACAAAGAACCCGAAGAACATGACATCATGTACATAACATAATCATTGAAATGTCTGGTGTCCACAAGGGATATCTGAAAGAGTTTCCTGAGAAATTGAAAAGATGTCTGAATGAAAAGTCTCCGAATCTTCTGTTAGAAGGTTTCTGCCGCCCTCCACCCAGATTGGTATTGGATCTCCTGATGAACTGTGGAGATGTGGTCAGCCTGTGATTAATGGGCTGTTTCCCGGTTATCTCTCTGGCAGATGTCGTGGTAACACCTTTGGACTGTGAAAAGACTGTGGTATGCAAAGAGATGCCCTGGAACTATTTCCAGTAATTCAGGGTTTTTTACATTCCACTGCAAAGTTTAATACACACAATTTTAGTCCACGAATTTAATACTATGTATCTATTACAGATTTCAAAGGCTAGGCAACAGGCAAAAATGTGAAACAGATGTAATGAAATAAAATTGTGGAAAAAGTTTATGTGTTCACTTGGCAGTGCTGAGGATCAGGCGAATGTACATAAAATGTTGTTTCTATCTGCACTTGGTTAATGCATTGTAATAGATGCAGTGTATAAATTCGCATATTAAAATATTGTATGTGGTAAAGTTATACATTGTAAGTAAAACTTGGATTCTCAGAAGCAACTGGAGGGTGTCTCCAAAATTCTTAAGTCCATTGTTCAGCTGTGAAACCACAAAATTTGCAACAGAAACGGTGAAGCTGGAGATGGGCTGTTAACCAAGGGTGGACCACACTTCACGGCTACTCAAGAATCTGATATCAATCTTGGTGGAGGATCCGGGAGATGAGTACATCAAGTGCCCCAAAGAGAAGATTTGGGTGGACTTTTGGGATGTCTTTTCATTTCACCAGGAAATCCTTTCAAAACCTCACTTGGAAATAAAAGAATACATGAATATTCGGACTTTTCAATGGACATTGCCTCCAGGCAGAAAAAATATATAAAAACTGTACACTGAGACCCAGCATTTGTGGGCAAGATTGAAAGGCGCCTTTGCTGCAGTTCCATTGTCCACCCAGCATTCAATCAATGTTGTCCTGATTTATCACGGCATTTCGAAATTGATTTCTGAAATTGCTAAATAAATCTTTGGATTTTGGATTGGCTCTTAATCATTTATAACATGCATATATCAAACTTACTGTCAGACTTAGAGTTCTGATCTCTTTAAAAATGCCAGAAGCACTCAGCTTTGTGCCACCATCACAGGAAGACTAAAATGAAGTGCTGCACTGGGCACTAGATCTGTTTTCTTGACTGCTGGATCAGCAGGTGGTCTGGGGTTGCTTGTGTAAGTACATGAGCCAACAAAAAAATCACACACCTTTTCTCTTCCTGAAAGTGTGCTGAGTTCCAGGCATGCTTTTGAAGCACCACTTTTTTTTTTTTTTTTTTTTTTTTTTTTTTTTTTTTTTTTTAAATATAACTCAGGATTAAATTTGAACAGACACCAACTACCTTCCCTTTTGCATCCTTCCCGCGCTTGTAGTTGAGAGGCAGCGTCCTGTTCCCAGTGCCTATGCAACGCCTATGCCCTGCCTTTGTTCCCGCGGCCCTGTGCAGGGGGACAATATGGTCTGTGGGCAGCAAATCCCCCCAGGTGAGGTGAAGCAGAGCCTCCCTCTGTCTGAACTCTGGTTGTCTCAGCTGGAGGCTGTTCTTGACATATGTTTGCTAGATTCCCAGAAGGACATACAGCTTGTTCTAGTACTGAACACTCAATTTGCAGGCACTGTGTGTCCGAGGTGATAAAGAATTGTAAAACAAAAGGACTTTGAGAAGATTATACTATCATTTCTTAATCTGGTAATGAATCCGTGAAAGAGGTGGAAAGAGGACAGAGACAACGCCCATTTACACAACAGGCTTCTCAGTCTAGAGGACATCTTAAAAAAATTGTTGTTGGGGGTTAGGTTTCTTTCCTTTTGTTCCTTTTTACTTAGGGATTTTTTTTCCCCCATAAGTTGCTAGGAAACACTAACAACTAGGTACTTAATAAAACAAAAGAAGTGGCCAAGCTCAGGGGAGGAGGGCATCTGGTTGCACTTCTCTTGTCTGTGAGTTTCTCTTCCAGGGGCAGAAATACTGCAAGAACTGGGCAGGTAAAAGATGTGGCTGGGGCAGCTGCTGGCTCTCTCCCTTGGCTTTGGAGGATGGTCGGAGCTGCTGCTTGGGGGAGGGAATTCGCTGCTGCCGCCAGAGCCCAGCCCAGAGCTGCTTCTTCTGCCATGGGTGAGCCTCTGCTTGTAGGAGCAGCCCCTGAACTGGGACCTTGTTAACACCCACCTCACTAGAAGAGGGACCCGTCCCCATCTGCTCGGGTGCCCACAATCTCGGGCTCTCCCCTCTTTGCCCTGCTCAGAGCCGGGCTGCCGCTGTCCTGCCCCCACTGCTTCTTTAGCACTGCTCTGAGCTTTCGCTGCACTGTAGTCCTGCACCTCCTGCCTGCCAAGACGTGCTGCCATTCCAGCAGTGTGCTCCTCAGAGTCCTTCAGGGACACTGGGATCGCCTGCCCCAGCGCTGTGCGCAGCAAAGCCTCTCCTCCATCCCTTCCCCTCAGCCTGTCCGCCATTACCGCACGCTCCCCGAGCCCGCGCCACAGCGCCCCCTGCAGCCGTGGGGAATCACCGCACCCGCCCTGCCCGCCGGGAGCCACCAGCGCCCCCGCTGGCTGTGACCGGAACTGCACCGGCGGGGAAAGCGCCCGCGGCTGAGAAGGGGTCACGGGGCTCCTGGTGCTGCTTGCTGTCAATGCCAGGGGTGGTGGTGTTTGTTGGCTTATCATACATACTAGTAAAGAACTGTTATTCCTATACTCATATCTTTGCCTTAAGTTCAAAATTATAATAATTCACATTTTCTATTCCAAGGAAAGCACCTGCCTTCCTTAGCAGACATCTGATATTCAAACCAAGACAGTTGTCTAGATGGGGCTGTAGCTCTCTAAAGCAATTTCTTGGGTATCTGAATATCTGGATCTCCTACTAAGCAATGCAACTACTCAGCTTTGGAAAGGGTCTCTATTGACAAGTATATCAGCAAGAGTATCTTTGATTTTATTTTTAGTTTCTTTTATGCAACACATAGGAGATAATTTTTTTTCCATTATCAGCTCAGCAAATAATTCCTTTGAAATAAAGAGCCAAATACCAGAAGAATTGATGCAGGAGGGTGTGAGTTGATCACACATGTTAGGTTACTATATGTCATATAGTAACCTAACATGTCCTTAACCATTCCCAACATAGGAGTTTTCACAGATTCCTGAGACAGTACTGTTACTGTCCCCCTCTCGTGCAGCAACATAGCTCACCTGATTGAATTTTATGTATGATGGGGTTCAACAAATCACCCTCTTTCTTAGGCAGAAGTTTCCCAAACTTTTAAAGATCCTTATTACATCACTTCTTTTTTTTTTTTTTTTTCCTTTCTTTTTAAGTACAACACTCTCTGCCAAATTCTTTAAACTGGCTCTAAAAGTCATGCTTTCTAGCTTGCTGATTGCTTCCTCCACCGTCACCATGCTTCTAGTCCTTCTCAAGCAGCTCCTATTTTTATGGAAAGACAGCCCCAAAACTGAACACAGAGCCAGAGAGAGCAGGCAAGTGCTTCATGTCTCATATTTGCAAGCATGCTGTGTAGAGTCAAAATTACATATGTCTGTTTTCTCACACTCTTAATAGCTTCTTGCCTGTAAGTTTCAGCAGATTTTTTTTTTTCTCAGAGAGGGAAGAAAATTAATTCAAGAAGAACATAGCTTCTCTAGGGCAGTCCAGAAACCTTCTAGCTAGTCAAACATATGAAAGTTACAAAACTATTGTTTTTGAAGGTGTCAACCAGAACACCTTGTTCACCTGGCATTACTAAGCCAGTTTCACAACATCTAGGGCTTGGTATCTGCTGGTTTTATAAACTGCGTGCTTGAAGATGGCCTTGGGAGAAGAATGAATTGTTTTGGCACGTTCAGCTACTGCAATGCCTCTGAGTATCTAATGGCTCACATTTCCAAGGGATCCAGCATGCTGAACCTCTATTTGTTAGTGTGTTTTATCTGCTGATTGCATCTTTGTGTTTTTTTCATGGCTTATTACCTCAGCCTCACTCTAAGAGATGGTCTGAAGATCCCTCATCTGCCTCACGACCATCGTCAAGGACAGAGACTGAAACCCCTAAAAGGGACTTTAAAATCTCAACGCAGGAGTTCTGGCCTGGCTGAGGTGGGATGTTGGCCAAGTGCTGCCTGCAGGTGTGTTTGATGGAAAAAGCCAGCACCCATATCGGAACATCAGAACCTGAGCAGAAACAATGGGCAAGTCACGGTGAAGTGACTGTGCCTGCTGACTTGTACTGGTTGACACTGTACCTGCTGACGACCGACTTGTTCTAAGTTCTCTAAATGAACACACTGCAATGATTTCCCCCACCTGTTTGGCCAACTGCCTGTTGCTTCGGAGAGGACTGTAAAAACCCTGGAGACCCCTGCTCACTTTTGTGATCACCCCGCTGGAGAAACTCGCATCTATAGGCATCTTCAAAAGCCTCGAGGACTCGACCCTCCATGTTGGTAGCTATAATCCCCTTCCCCTCTTTTTCTGTCTTTCTTACTATTCTCTTTTCTCTCCCCACTATTGCATTTGTTGGCACTAAATAAAGGTGCATTTGTAATTGAATAAACTGAGTTTGTCCCCCGCTGTGTCTTTTGCGCTCTGAGATCCCTAAAACAAACCATCACGAACCCCACTTGTGGGAGCGGATCGTGACACTCACTTAGTAGCATCACGAGTTTGTCCTACAATTAGCCCAAGAATTGTAATAATTTCCTTCTCTCTGACACATGCACGCTGGTTTCTCTGAATCACCTGTGCCCTGTTTAGGGACTATGCCATCGTTGCTGTGTCATGATTAAGTGAAGAAGGGATCTGTTTCAGGCCAAGGCTGCTAAGTCACATTTTCTGTAAAGAGCAGTGATGTAATTCTGTATAACAGTTTTAAGCAGCAAAGCTGATTTAAGATGCTTCTGACCACACTGCCACCAGCTGCCTGACTGCTTTTCTCACATCCCCAGCACACATTTTTTAAAAGGACAGTGACTGGTACTGCATGGGTGAGAATGAGCAACATGAAGTGGGAAAGGGTGAACATCTTTGGCCATTAAACCACATTATGAAAATGTAGCATGCAATAATGAGCTAGATACTCTGTAACCAAGTACCAGAAGAGGCATACAGTGATTCAGTGATTTCTTCTTTCTCTCTCTCTCTCTCTCTCTCTTTTTTTTTTTTTTTTTTTTTTTTTTTTTTTTTTTTTTTTTTTAATTCAGATCTCTTCTGGTTGTCTTTAATGATAAACAATGCTGTCAGGTTTGTGGAATTCTCTCCATTATTATGTTGTTATTTAACTAGATAAGCAATTTTCTCGTAATCACTCTAGGAAGCCTACTGGGAGCCTGAGCACTAGGTATCAGCACTGACTTGCAGAGTAGACTCCCCTCTAAAGTCTGGAAACCTTATTTTATTAAAAATAGATGTTTATATATTGCTCAACAGACTGGGAGAGATTTTATTCCCAAAAACTGATTTGTTAGGTGCTTTGAAAATTTCCTCTGGCAGTGATTTTTAGCAATGTGTTTGATCTGATGCCAGCCCATCAAATAGTGGAGGGCTTGGTTACAGTTTTATCCTTGCTTTTGAATCAGGGTGCAGCAGAGGATTTCCTTCACAAATGGCTGAGTAGTTGTTTTGCATTGGGAAGTATAACTAAAATAATCCTGATAGGGTGGCAAGACAGCAAACAAGCCTCTGAAGGTTCCTTCATAAAGAATCCTGCCTGTCCATTCAAATAGTGGTAAACTTGAGGCAGGTTCCTGGGAACAGCAGTAGTGGAGTGGCTGTGTGAGTCCTGGCTGACCAAGTGTGGCTGCAGGAGGCCACCCTGTCAGGAAGCACTGCCTGAGCACAAGGCAGTGACAGTCATGTAAAGGGTCTCTAGGAGAACCTGGCAGTGACAGTCAATGCTGTACAGCAGAGATTTTTCACTTTTCAGAGAGGAAAAGGTTCATTTAGTGTTTGTGTATGTGATGGATGGGTAAACAACAGAAAAATCCAGTAAGCTTGACCTCTAACATCTCAGTCTGTGACTTGGTGTAGAAATGTGGGGTTTGTTTTTCAGGGCAGTTCTGACATCCACATATTTTCACATGCATGAATCACACAAATGGCACCTTGCAGCCAGAAAACAGCAGGATACAACAAAATTCTGGTAAGGTTCCAAAGTTGCTTACACATTGCCAAGGTTGTACATAAAAGCAGATGTTTATTATATACTTTTATGGAAGAGCCCTTATTCCCTGTTCTGCCTAATGTGAAATTCCATGCTCCTGTCTCATTTTCCTAATTTAGGGACTAGGTCAATCCATTATCAGCAAATGTCATTTCCCTCAAACAATCTTGTCAAAATTTAACTGGCCAAGGCAAGCATGTGTGTCTGAAGAGCCAACCTGACCAACTGCAATATTTTTGTTCCTTAGCTTGCTTCCTGGCATCGTCTGGGTATGTGAATTTCATTATCCTGGCAGTCCATATATTCCCTTGATGTTTGAGAACACAGGAATGGTTACTAACTAAGGAAGAAGAAGGCTTCCTGCAGCTAGGATCACAGCTATTAAGTTAGCAGACAGAACTAGTCTCTAGTGTTTTACCCTTCAGGTCTCCTTATATTGTTACGATTATTCTTAAAGATGGAAGGTGGAAATAGATCTTTTTCAAGACCCAGTCCTGCTGTACACTTGGCCGCTGTCATACAAACCAGGTGAATAAAAGAGTGGCCTATTAGATACACTAAAAATAATATAAAAAGCAACTTTCAGCCATGCAGATCACTTGAAGAGAGAACCTCCCCAGTTTGATTGGCTGCCTGTACTATGATGTTTAAATAGATGACCAGTGCATTGTAGTCAATACTGTCTTTAGAGATTTGAAACTAAATAATAATAAAAACATTGAACCAGCTGCTGTCTGCAAAGGGTGGAATTGACAAAAATGCTGGAGCATGAAGGAAAAACTGCTAAACAGCCACCAAGCAATGATTTACCATGAAAAATACATTTTATTGCAGTTACCAGCTACTGACAAAATGAACATGAAGTCTGGGCCTTAAAAGCCTCAGCTGAGAGTTTCACCTCTGGCTTTACTGTGTCTGAGATGCTCTTCACTGTTTTCCCTCTGGCCTTACTGGGTGACATGAGACATACCACACCATGGCTTTGGGACCTTGGTGACAGGCTTAAATCATATCTTAGCACGTCTTTGCTATAAATGCTGCATAACTCTCTGTAGGTTTGCTTTCATGTTATGTAATAAAGTGAGTTTGTTTTGTGAAATGCCCTCTGAACATGTCAGTAACATGCTCAGTTTTCTGGACTGTCCTGAAAGTTAGAGAGAAGTCTAACATGAGGAATCACTGCATAGGGAAATGTGGCAGCTAGACCTACCTGAGTATACATATGTCTCTTACTTTCAGTCACTTCCATTTAATGGTTGAGATTTTGAAGCCTTCTGACATGCATTTTATCATAAGTGCTAATTATTTTATAGGGACTAATTGCTACCCCAGTTTATTTTCCCCTTCCTAATATTCTTCCTGATGCACTGATTTTTTTACTATTAATGCTGTAATCACTGTTAAATTTGGTGAAAGGATAGTTTTGATGGCTGTGATTGTTGAGGTATTCATAAAAAGAACAGTTCTTTTGAAAGCAATGAGATGGTGTTCAAAATCAAGAGAAGACAAAGCCCAGGGTCCTGAAAGGAAAATTATCTTAGAAGAAGTCAGAAATTTAGGACTACTACTAGAGGGGTAAATTCAAGAACAAACAGCCTGATAATGCTATAAGATGTTAAGATTCAAGTGTTGGCTCAGAAGAGTAATATGATATAGCAGTATATAATCCAGAGTCATGACCAATTATATTTGAGAGGGACTTGCTTATTTTACTCAGTTGTATTATATTTCCCCTAATCCACAGCACATCCTAAGGGACTAATCCTCTTCCCCCAGCAGGGTTCATTGATTTACACTGCTTTCCTGATGTTCATGCTCTTCTTCACAGGGACAAGTGACAAGCCTGAAGAAGTTTGTAGAAGCGCAGGTTGCAAATTCCTTAGCACAGGACTGACTGTGCTCTAATATGCATTAAGATTTGGAGGCGAGAATGCCCAAGTGGGATGTATGAGAACAGTAGGGATTAACGAGATACCACCTCCATCTGCATCAGACAGGTTGGAGGTCCGAGTTCTGCCAGTCTCTTCCATCCAACAAGGGTACCAAGATGACAAGAAAATGCTTGTGTTTGTAGTAGGCATATCTCAGCTATGTCTGCAATTTCTTGTCAAGTTGTAACTGTGTTCCAAGAGATGAGAGAGAGTATGAAAGTCATGACAATATTTTTAGACAGGTAAGTGAAATGGCCTGGGCAATTTTAGGTCAATTTTGCATTGATTTGTGGCCAGAAGGTGGAATGTTTAAAAGATTGAAGAAGAATTAATGAGAGTCAATAGGGCTTAAAATAAAATAGGGTTTCCCCAATGTACTTAATTTAATTGCTTTAGGTCATGCATTCAATTGATTAGAAGTATACTGGCTTTCTTGGACTTGACTTTTTTGGACATATGACAGTCTGCTGGGTTGCTTCCACAGCCTTGACCGTTGTCTGCTTTAGGATTTTGTGGAGATTTCAGATATTATCTGTAGTTTGATAGCCTTTATTTGCAGCTGCCTGAGCCTTTGCATACAGCTGAGAGGGCAGCCTTGCCTGTAAGTCACAGATGCCTTCCCTCAGTACTCCAGCTAGCGGGGCAGCCCTTTGGAGTACAGCAAGTCAGAGCAGATTTTTCTTTAGCAACTATAATTCATGAAATTTTGGTTTATTCTTCTATCATCTAGCGTGGATGCAGTTACTCATACTGGTTGTTCTGGTGACTCAGGTTACACTGAATTTAGGTGCTCTCACAATGAAATGGATGATGAAAATGTGTGAGGTTAGGAGAGCACCATGAGGAGGTTTTGGATTCTGATCAATGGCCCTACCAAGGGAGATTTATCAGCTTCATATCTAGCTTACTTTCATGGTATAAAAGTCCTTTCTGGGGCAGTGTATCTAACTGTTTATGTTCTTATAATCTGTTAATGAAAATCATAGTGAGAGAGCATAAATGTCAAAGTGAGAAAATGTATGCCTTGAATAATCCTATCAAGGCTTAAGGCAAATAAAAGGACAGTATTTTATGAGGAGTATGCCAGTTGGCTGGTGTCTTTCTCCAGATCTATGTAGATTGGCCTCAATTTTTAGGTTTCTGGAAGAAGATACTTTGTGTCCTTTCATAGCTTCTGCTATTTTTGACTTGAATACACTTGTGAACTGATCAAACCTACAGCAGTAAACACTCACCAATAATTATAGTAGTACTCATCTTTTCAGGTCTGATTCTTGACTGAAATGCCTAAGTTCATACTAAGATTATGTTAGATCCTCAGCCGTTAAGGTTTTATTTAGCACCATTAGCTTATCTGGGACTACAGTCATTAACACCAGTTTGATTTTGCCTATGAGATGCAATTCATGTCATTACAAGGCAAGCACTTGAAATTCACTTATCTCTGGTATGTATGTTGAGCATCAAAAGGAAATTTTTTTAAAAGCAGACATGTCGCCTCTGGGGAACAAAAAGAATCCTTAGCTTCCCTCTAACTTCTGTTAACTATTCAATTATTGTTTCATAACATGACTGACTAGATTTGTCACGTGCCCCTGTATTTCAATGTTCAGATCCAAACATGACAAAAAGAAAATAAATACTAACCCCTTTGTTATGCCCTAATCCTCCAAAATGTTTTTCTAAACTGCTACTTTGACTATACCAGATGCTTTAGTACAGAAAAGAATCAAAGATATGTGAGGGCAGTCAGCTGTTCTTTCAGTTCTTCAAGGCCAATGTTTGACATAGACAGAGGAGTACAAACACACAGAAAATGTAACTATTTGAAAGAATAATCCTTTTGGAAGTGCAACTTGCAACACCTATTAGGGCATGAAAAGTGCTGTATTACAGTGAGATTCTATAGATACTGATAGAGTTGATATATTGACCACAGCTTTTAAGGCAGTAAGAAATAAACACTTGCCTAGAAGTTTTGCTGCCTACAAATTCATTTGAAAACTTACCTGAATAGAAATAGCCAACTAAATCAAGGGCCAATAAGATTTTTGCTAGTATTGCATCCATAGCAAAATATTATGTGAAAAATCCTGTGACTTATCATAACACTGTCCTCTGTTCAGCATCTCTATCCTTTCTTATTTTTACTCCCTGTCATCTCATACTGCAGTAACAAAGTGCAACTATCTAGCTGAATCTGTTTAATAAATTATGGTCTGATTTTTTAACCTATATTAAGTGGATATGCAAATTACATAATCATTTCTCTAAACAAGAAGAAAATCAAAAGTAGAAAATTCTGCATATCATGCTATCATAAAATTTGGTAATAGTTTTCTTTGAAGAAGGTAAAATTATACACTTCTAAGATCATCACATGTATTATCATTAGTCAATCTTGCAAGATACATCTTCATCCATTGTACTCAGGGGAGTGCCTGATTCCATTACAATAATTTTCTAACTCAGAACATACAGTGTATCTGAGCACTTTTTGTGAATAGTTATAATATCTACTTTTTCAAATCAGTAGCTCTGTTTACCGAGAGAATGGAACACCACAAATAGGAGAGATTTATCATTCAGTACCCCAGAGATTGATTGCACATGGCTTCTATGCACTTTTGTCTTGAAAACACACTTGCCTGCTTGTCATGGCTGGAAGCCCTGGTCTTTCAGCTAGTGAGTTCAGTTCTTAGTTCAGAGGCATGCTTTATTTCTTCAAAGCTATTAAAAGAACTTGCAGTGGTCAGTGATCTACACGGTCAGGTTCCTGATGGACAGCCCAGAGGAAAAAAAGGCGCTGGGAAGAGCTCTGCTGAACTCAGAGGTCTTTGGGTTGAATCTTCAGTGAGGGTGTTGGGGGTTAGGTTTGTTCCTTCTTTCTCTAAAGAATTTTTTCCCCATAAGTTACCAAGGAGACCAAGTGTTGGATACTTGAGAGTACTTAACTGAAAACAAAGAGGTGGACAAAGTTGGAAGGGGGAGATAACGCAGGTAAAAGACAGAGCTTGAGGCAGCTGCGGGCTGTTCTCTTTTCAGCGTTCGGGGAGAGAGAACGGTTGGGCTGTTGCTGGCTGGAAGAGTTTCACTGTGGCCAAAGAGATCCAGTCCTGGGAAATCTACTATCACCGGTTCAGCCTGAATCCTGAGCCTTCTCTGCCACCCGCGGGAGCTGGGCCAGGCTCTGCCTCACCTTTGGCTTCTTTGGCACTGCTCCTCTTACTACAGAGTGACCCTGCACCCCCTGCGCTGCTGGGACATCCTGCCCCTGCCTGCCGGGACACCCTGCCATCCCAGCTATCAGCCTGGGACTTTCCACTGTTTCAACTTGGTGCTCTGAGGATCCTGCAGGGGCACCGAAACCAAACTGCCCTGGGTTTTGTGAAACAAAGCCCTCAAGGTTCTTGGTACTGTTTACTTTGTTATTAATGCTGTAGTTGTTTGGGTTTTTTGTTTGCTTTGTAATACATACTAGTAAAGAACTGCTACTCCTATTCCCAAATCTTTGTCTAAGAGCCTCTGATTGTAAATTTATAAATGAAAAAAAAAAAGGAGAGTGGTTTACACTCTCCATTCCAAAAGAAACTCCAGCTTTTGCCTGGCAGATACCTGTCTTCCCAAACCAAGACAGTGGGGAATGGCCAGTAAAGAGAAATGGTATACTAGTTCTAATTTTAAGTGAAGAAAGCAGGTTACTAGGCCATGCTACTCAACTATGTGATGGGAATTGCTCCTTAGTGCTTTCTGGAGTTTCATACAGCTTTTTATCTAGGGTGTATGCACAATTCATGAGCAGCTGAAAGAAATAAAGAAAAAAATTTAACAAATAAAATAAAAAAGACATCCAAATATAAAAGACTATAACACTGTAATAAGTGAAAAATAATAGATTAATACTATGATAGTAGAGACATTCACTGCTATTATTCATGGCTGTAGTTATGAATATTAATAAATCCAAATAGCTGCCTCTGTAAGTCAGACTATCTTTTAGAAAGGGACATCTATCATCAAAGACTAAATCAGTATTCAGAGATTGTAGAGTGGAATTGGTGAGACAATAACCAGTGAACCCTCTTCAGGGTTCCTGAATTTTTACCTTGTGGTGGTGAAACATATATTGATTTGTTGAGTCATGGCTTATAAAAGAGGTATTAGAGGAGGAAGGTGAAAAATAACAGACTGAAAATCTGAGCTTTAAAAAACATTCCATTACAGCAGAGGGATGGAGGAAGGAGGGGGTGGGACAGGACTGTGGGTTTTGAGATACCCCCGTGTAGCTTGCTGTAGAGTTCAGAGTCCTCTGGGAGATTTGATTGCCAAAAAATTGCTCCAGTATCCTCAGGAGAGGCTGTGTCAGTGTGTGTCTGTGTGGAGCAGCTCAGACAAGCAGGAATCTACCTTACATTGTGCCTAAAATAAATATGTGACAAATTATAACAGAGTTGTGGGAAATAAAACAGCAATGCTTCACAGAAAGCCTAGTTCTGCACACATATCAGACTTTGAATTTTGACAGATCTGAAACCAGCGCAACTCCATCCCATTGTCTGCTTTAGATTCATATTTGTGGTTAGGCTCATTTAACTTATAAATTAACTTATAAATTAAATTAACGGGGTTAATTTTCACAGTAGCCAGGAGAGGGCATGGTCAGGACCTGTGTTGGAGTCCAGGGTATTCCTCTGGGTGCCCTGGGAGGCCACAGACCTTGGAAGAGAGGTTTGGGACCCAAGCAAGAGGGCTTGAGGTCTGTACAGGGGAATTTGGAATCTGTACAGGGGGGTTGTAGACCCTGGCACAGAGCCAAGGAGAACACTGCCTTTGACTTCAGTCCATGGGAATGGTTTGCAACATTGGGAGAAGAATTACAAACCACAAAGGTGCGAAAAAAGTAGTTTAGTTTAGCACAGGATGAAAAATTATGTAGTTTTGAGTTTTTAGAATATAGGTACATGGGGGCAAGATGGAGGATTTAGGGTGTTGCCCTGAGTTTTTCCTTCTTCTCCCCTGGCCTCCATCTTCTGGTGATGGTGGCACAAGGTAGTTTAAGGAAATTGGGTCAGAGTAGAGTTGACCCTTTTAGTATAGGTGATAGGTATTGGAACTTAAGTGTAAACAGTTGATATGTGACTTTCTGTATAAAGGGGCTGAGACGTCCCACTGCAAGGGGAGTCATCTCGTGTCCTAGCTGCTGTTCAGATTGCAGCTGGGCACAGAGAACATTGTGAGATATGAAATAATAAACAACACGAGAAATCAAGAAAACCAGACCTTGAAGACGTTGTTTCTTTCTTGCAACTTGGCTCAGGGTCTTCAGAGGCAGAAAAACTCTTTACCACCCAAATCTTGGGTGAAGAGCAAATCCCGAGAGATCTGGAGGGTATTCTTTACCACCTCACATCATTGTCAGAGGCAAGGGAAAGGGAGTGTGTTTTGAGGAGAAGGGGCTTCTGCCAGCAGAGTGATGCAGGCAGGTTCCAAAGTGATCATTTTTCATGTGAATCACTCTCTCTTCTGTTTTTACGCTTTTGTTATTAATATTGTTGCTGTTACAATTTGTGTTGTTATTTCATTGCTGTTTCCAGTAAATTGTTCTTACCTCAACCTGTGATCTTCATCTTTTGTGCCTCCAGTTCTCCTCTCCAGTTACCCACAAAGGGAGGGGAAGGGATAGCGGGAGCAAATGGATGACACAATGGTTTTAGTGGGATCTTGAAATTGGAGAAGACCATTCCTAAACCACAACACATCTCAACAAGGTAAGTGTGTCAGGAATTTGTGTAGTAAAAGACATATGGAAGTTTGAGAGTTTACTTTGCAAACTATTACTTTAAACTGTGATTGATTTTTCCAAAGTGAATTTGTTTTTAAAGTATTTTCCTTCTTCACAAATTAATGATAAATATGTTGTTATCATTCACATTGTTTCTCCCAATCAAAGGACACTAAAACACTATATAAACATTAACATTTGCAGATAACATGCATATCCTACTGTGAAACATAGCCAACCACAGAAACATTTCAGGTCTGACCCCTCAGACTTGATAAAAAGGTCCTATCCCTTCTCTAACTTAAGTAATCCCATTCACCTGACAAAAAGGATGCCAGTTTAATACTAAATATTTATTACTTAAAGTGGGGGTTTTTTGGCATAAAATCTTGCTTTACTGCCATTTTAAAAGGTGCTACTTCCGGAAACGGACTAAAGAAAAAATGTCATATTTTGGACTGTTTTATGAGTGTTTATTTTTGTAACTCTGTTCTGCTGATGCTTTCTTGATTTATGCTGTAACTTAGATATGAATGCGGCAGTGCTGAGGCAGTACAGTAAAGGAACAACAAAGACTATAAGTACTTCAGCATAATTTTCATGCTGTGAAATGAGAGTGCTTGCATGAATGACTTGACAAAAAATATTTTCTGAATATCTTTCATGTTTTAAGAGCTATATGCTATTAAATATTTTCTTATTAATATTTTATCAATTTTTTTGCATTCGCCAAGAAATATTATACATTTTCTTAAGCCTCTCAAAGCTTTAGGCAGAGAAACACAAGAGGGCACTTGAGTCCATTTATTTATTCAAGCTGGTATCAAGCAGAATCCTCTCCACTACTCTGACCCCTTGAAGAGATAAGCCAACAAAAAAAGGTATTTTTAGCACTCTCCTTTCTTGCCAAGCAGAACAAAACTGAGGACCATTTGTAAAAATACTAGAGGTGGTAAACTAGAAGAGAGGGAAAATTGAAGAAAATGTGTTCTATGCCTTGGGAATGGAATTTACCTCTTGTTAAACAACTGGTGATCACCTCTATTTAAACTGAAATACTGGGATTAAGCACAGATAGCTATAGGCAATTTGCTTAAAATGCCTTAAAGAAGGTTTTAGAAAATGATGCTGCTGATCAGGTGACTTGCTTCCCTTTGGGTCTAAATCAGGTTGGGAGTACTAAAGTTCTGGAAATGTAAGCACACTAAATATGAAATCAATTATTTTTTCTTAGACCTTTTAAATGAAATTTTCCTTAGGAACAAAGCTGAAGCTGAAGCTCCAGTAACAGTCATTCTGCAGTGGAATTCTTAACTTCTGAGTTGGACCATGATTATAAAAATGGGTTTATTCTAGCCAGCAAGGCTATATTCAGCTGCAGGATTTCTGCTACAGTCATTGGTTGATGCATTAAAAAAAAGCAAAAAAAAAGCCAAAAAAAAAAAAAAAAAAAAAAAAAAAGCCCTGGAAGAGGGTACAAGGATAATGGCACTAACCTATTTTCTCAAGGACCAAAAGTTTCATTATTCTGCTTGTAATGAGGTACTGCCAGCAGCACCACACAAACAGAAGATACCTTTAATACCCCAGAAATCTTTATGATCTTTACTGGCTTTCAGTGCAGTGGATTTCACATGTATTTTAAGTTTTTCTCATGCCCATTTTCAGTCTTTATTTTTTTGTAGCGAAGGGGGATATTTCAGGCTCTCTGAGGTTCAGTTGTCCTTCATTATGATTCTATATGGCCAGGCATATTTTAGCAATATTCCAAGTCCCCATCCTTTCTGTGTTGTCTGTGTCTTACTACAAAAGCATGCTTTTCAGGTTAGTAGCTGGGCAGACTCATCTGAAGTATTTAAGTGGTTTTAAGCCCAGCTGGAAAAGAGGCACCACACTGCCACTCCTCAAGTTCCCTCATCTCTTCCCCACCACCCCAGTGGAATGGGTAAAAGAATCGAAGTAAAACTTGTATGTTGAGAAAAGAACAATTTAATAATTAAAAATTAAATATAGTAATAATCATAATGATGATGCTGATGATGCTGGGAAAAACCATGTGATGCACAATGCAATTGTTCACTGCGCACTGACAGATACCAGACCCCCTCTCCTGAACCCAGAGTGGCCGAGATTCTGGGTGATTCCCCCAGTTTATGTGGCATGGAATATCCCTTTGGCCAGTTTGGGTCACCTTTCCTGGTTAAATTCCCTCCCAGTTTGTTGGGTTTTTTGTCTACCTCCTCACTGGCAGAACGTGAGACAAGGGTAAAACAGTCCTTGACTTCAGATAAACATGACTTAACAAAACACCAAAAAGTCAGTGAATTATCAACACCATTCTCATTCTGAACCCCAAACATAGCACTGTAACAGGTACTGAGAGAAATACTGTAGCTGAAACCAGGGTAAGTATTTAGTTGCATAGCTATCTGCCACAATGTGTTGCATGCCTTGTTAGGCAGTGCTGCTGAGGGGTTTTCACCTGTTGCCAAAATCCCTGGGCTCAGGCTTCCCAGAGTTCGGGTGCTTTTCTGTGTGGATAATAGCACTCACTCCTTGTAGGCACATTACTGTTTCTCAGTTTGATTTGATTTATTGACAAGGAAACACTGAATGTTTGCAGAATAATTAAACCCTTTTCAGTCTGTTTTTCAGGACCTACCACACAGTCAAAGGTTATTCTTAGGAACAGAAGAGAAGACAATTTGACAGGAGTTTAAAGGAGCTGGAGGCTCTGTTGCATAGATGCAGTGGATTGTCTCTCATCAGTTCTCCTTGGTATTGCTAGTTGCTTGGCAATGGGTGAACAAATATGAAAGTGTTATAACACAAGCTCTTACTAGTTTAGATTCCCTAACATTGTACTTACCTAATTTGTTGGACATGTGCTTGATGTGTCTTGAATATGAGTCTACTCATAGAGAAGCTTGTTTCCTGAGTTCAAGCTGTAGAGACACATGAAGAGACTGTTTGAATGATAAAGGTTGCCACTTCAATTCCTAGCTGTAATGAAGCCACATCATATATAACAACAGCAGTATGACATGTACTGTCTACGACTGAGGAGTTCTTTGAATATCAGGCAGTGCATAGTAATATCAAAGAAAACTATAAACCAGATAAAAAGACAACTTTTTTCATCATCACACAGGAAATACAAATAACAGGCATGCATGCAAGATACCAACTATTATATTTTTCACAGATGGAAGTTTCAGAGAAACTGTTGTTACTATTTTTTTTTAATAATTAGCTCTCATATGTAGTAAAATATCTCTTTGTATATACTTATAACCATCTGTAGAGAAGATACTAAATTTCCTAAGGCACAAAATTGACCTGAAAAATTCTTTTTAGCCTGTGAGAATCAATCTAGTTTTATTTTTATTGTTTATGAAGTGAATGGCCAAGACAAAGTTTTTAATGAAACCTCACAAAGATGATAAATGTACACCTGGAAGGGAATAATTTTTAAATCAGTGTTATTGAAATTAATCAGTGTGCCCATGGTACATGGGGTGTTTTTTAAGCATTCTGAACCTGGCTGAGAATCTCCTAGAGAGCTAATTAGGGCTGAGCTGCCAAAGGCCAGAGTGAGTGTGACAGATGCATGACCATTAGCTTTGACAGGTGAGGTAATGTATGTTACTATGGAATATTTCTCAGTGAACAGTTAGGTTTAAAACCAGTTAATATACTGAAAGTACTGCATATATAATACAAGCATGTACACTGTATATCACAGACACACAGAAAATACAGTACTGCATATACATACTATATATAATATAGTATTTTAGCTGTTATGTCACTCTGCTATTTTAGTGTTGGACAAAAAAAGAAGCAAAAACCCCAAATAATTTTGTAAATGATGCTATGGATGTTGTAATAGATACATTGTATAAATTCACGTATTAAAGTTGTAGGTGGAAAATTATACATTGTAATTAAAAACCGGAATTCTTGGAGGGAGTCCAAGGGCATCTCCAAAATTCTAAAGTCTTTTTTGGTCTAGCGATGCCGCCAAGAAATTTGCAACATAAACAGTGGAGATAACGTGGAGATGACCCATTAATCAGGGGCAGGCCACATTTTCGCATCTACTCAAGAATCTGATACCGATCTCAAAGGAAAATCTAGCGGATGATTTCATCAAGTGCCCCCAAAGAAGATCAAGTAAATCTTTTGAGACATCTTTTCAATTCCACAGGAAATCCTTTCAAAACCTCACTCTGGGAGAAAAGAACACTGAAACATTCGTACTTTTCAATGGACATTGCCTCCGGGCAGAAAAACCGTATGAAAACCCTACACTGAGACTCCGAATTTGTGGGCAATATCAGAAGGCACCTTTGCTGCTGCCCAGTTGTCCGCCCAGCGTTCGATCGATGTTGTCCTGATTTATCATGGCGTTTCGAAATTGATTTTTGAAATTGCTAAATAAATCTTTGGATTTTGAATTGGCTCTTGATCATTTATAACAGATGTCAACAGCTTTTGTAATGCAACACATTTATTTGGCTCACAGACCACCTCAGTCAACTCTGCACAGCTACAGGGGATCAAGAGAAGATGTGAATCTAGGAAAATAGTGTTGTTACAGGGTATATTCACAGATTGTATTGACAGCAGACATATATTTGAATGTGTTCATGTTTTCATACTGGTGTTAAGAATGGCTGGTATGTATTAGTTATTGAAATGTTCTTAATTTGTCTTGCAGAATTAATTATAAAATATTAATCTTGGTTCATTATGAAAATGTGTATATGCAAAGTTTATGAGTAGAGGTATAACTTGAATCAGTGGTAAAATGTTTGTATTTAGATAAAGCTGATTCCCATTCTCCTTTGAAAAGAAGATGGGATTGCTTTTCTTCATACTTTACAAGATGGACTCTCATTCATATAAACTGCTCATGCTTTGAGATCTAACAGAGTCATGGGCTATTTGCAAGTGATGAGAGCAATGCTTGCTGGTGCCTGCCTTTACAGTCCATGCAGACTTGTGTTTTGCTATTCCTCTGCTGTATTATCAGCCTAACTGTTGCTGGACTTTCCCTGTAGGCTTTTCTCCACCTCCAGGGGCTGTTACAGCTACTCTGTAGGAGATCTTAAGGCTTTTTTATTTTTGCATTGCTGTATTACAGTAATATCAGTGGGGAGGAGGCATGCTAAGGGCACCCCTCTGATCTGCTTTTTGCTTAACTCTGGCTTGCTCTTGCTTTCCCTTTCTAGTAATTGCAAACCTTCAGGTTCACCAAAGAGAGACAGTGAAATTTAAGAGGAAGGCAGAGAACAGCAAAAAGGCCAGAGACCAGCACGGCCAGCAATTGCAAAAAACTAATTGATTTCTCTGACTGTCACCAGTGAGCTGTGTAACCTTGAAGAGGTTGTTTTATTCACATAGCCTCTGAGACAAAGAAAAAGCGAAGGGGACTGCAGAACAGCTGGCTTGAGGGATGTGACAGCACAAACCCTGGAGCAGAGCAATGTGATTGCTATCACCACACTCCTCGGCAGCACAGACACCCCTGCAGATTGCTGCAGTCGGGGGTGGGAAGTGAGGAGCTCAGAGCAGGGCTCGTGTTGGGTGACTGCAGCCTGCAGCAGTGCAGTGCCGTGCCAGGGGGGCCTGGCAGCGTGACCTGTGGTGAGCAGCTTTCCTTGCCGAGGAGGTGTACTGCAGGTGGTGCAATTAATTATGTCCAGGCTGATTGCCACAAAGCAATAGGCTTAAAAAGCAAGCACTGATGTGTACTAACGTTCCAACAGCTTTGCCACATCTGAGAGTTACTTTTAGTTGACCAAGTGCCAAGGGTAACAAGCTGACTGCTCCTTTGCACTTTCACTGGGGTATCCCTGAGCAAAGATGATTATTAAGACAGGCATTGCCTTTTTTTGAATTGCCTCTCTGTGAGACCTGGGGAGCAGGGGGCTTTCCTCTCCCTGGCCTTGCAGCCATGCCCCACTTTGTGCACTCTGGTGCTGACACGGCAGTCAGCAGAGGTTTGCTTCCTCTGGAGAAAAGCCATAACCTTAGCAGCTTGGCACACTTCTTTAGGATTCCCTGGAAGACTGCATTTGGGTAGATAAGATGACACTGCCATTAGCTTTTAGCTAACAAAATCAAAGTACTCATAAATTATCTTCTTGGTAGCAGGGCCATATGAATGAATTCATGTATCAGAGTATCTGAGCTATACTTTTTTAAAACCCAGAGGAGGAATCAAAATCACACTGATGTCTTCCTCTGGGTGCCAAGAAATCCAGCCAGACTGAAGAGGGCATACCTGGCCCTGGGCTAGAGGGGCCAGAAGAGCCAAGGGAAGGGTCGTGCCATGCTCTTAAGGTCTTTAATGGGGTTCTGGTTCTGTCTCACAGACTGCATTGGTGTATTTGGGTGGGGACAGCGAGGAAAGCTGTTGGTGCTGGGGAAATTGAGAAGCAGGGGCTGCAGCAGCAAACTCCCACACACCTCTGGGGGGGGAAGAGGAAAGAAAACACAGTGCTTCCTCTGTATGGAGAGACAGTTACTTCAATCATTGCCACCAAAGAGTCAGGACCTACTGCCTGAAAAACAGAGAGCAATTTTGTTGGTTAATGAGTTATTAACAAAGTCCTTCAAATGCTGAATTTTCCCCTAAGGAAAAATAATAAAACAAAACAATGCAAAGAAGTAAATACCTGCTCTGAGAAAGATGTCCTGTAGTCTTAAGGGAGATCGCAACAGAAGAACAAAGGGTCTTGACTGTCTTGCAGCTGTGTTGGCAGTTGGGGAAACACTATGAGAGCTGCAGACACCAGACTGTCAAATGGTCAGAGCACTGGAATTGTACACTAGACATGAATGTTTTGCCATATTTGTACAGGGAATCAACTTTCCACAGGCATATGTGTGATGACAGCCTGTGGTCCCCCGAAGTGTAGGAAAAGTTGGTGTCTTAACTCTTCACAGCATTGCTCAGAAATTCAGAAAAATAAGGTATTTTCTTTCTTTGTTCGCAGTTTCTACCTGCTGTTTGCAGTTTCTCCCACATAATCTTCCTGATCTCTCTCCTTTTTTCTCTGCCACTGGTGGTAGGCAGGTTACATACAGAAGAGTATTTTACAGTACATGAATAATAGTTTCTTCAGCACACTGCGGAGTCAAAGTAGGCACAATAGTGTTCATTGAAAATGCTGGGGACCTTTGGTGGTTATTAAACGTATGTATGTGCCACTCTAGTGCTAGTGGGCTGCTGCAGTGGCTGCCCAGACATTACTGTCCTATCAAGTCAGCTGGGAGCCTGGAGAGTTTTGTGGGGCCTTCATTAGTGCTGAGAAGTATGGTGTGTGGGGAACTCCTGCATTTTGTTGTTGTGCTAATGGTTATTTGTCTAAAAGAACAGCTTTTGAAAGTTAAAATTTGTAAATGGGGGTTTAATTTTGTCAAGATTGCTATTACCTTCCGTGTTAATTGAGTACTAACCAATTCTGAATAATATGCTTATCGACATTTATCTGCTGAATGGCAGGGCTAGAAATGCACAGGGTTTTGGCAGGATAATAACTGGGTTCTTGTGCATAAGGCTTTCCACCTGCTGGTAGGTGTCTTGTTCCAGAAGGCTATTTCTTACTGACCTACCACTGAACAATGTGGATGGCAGCACTTAAGCACTAAAATAAACTTTAATTTGAATCGTGAGGATCCTGTTCAACTTGTACCACATGAGCAGTGAAGGTATAGCAACGCAAAACCTGGATGGTCAACACTTGAAGTGGGAACTGACCACAAAGACAGGTGTCCCATCTCATGCAGAAGCCCTGCTGCATGGCTCATCTGGGGAAAATAGGCTTCAAATAAACTACCCAGAGCAAAACATGAGGTATGAGGTGGAATGGTGCCACACTATTGCATCACAAACTTCTGTACATGCAGATTTCATCTCAGAAATTGGATTTTTCTGGCTAGTTCCCAAGTAATTGTCTTGACTAATTGACACAGCATTGCTTTTCTCTAAATAAAAGTTGTTCATAAATAAATTAGATAAATACTCCAAGTCTTACAACTCTCAGGTTCTTAAGCTTGATGTTTTCTCAGTCTCACTGAAGTTTTGATTATGAAGACTACCATTTACTTTGTGTGATGCCTTTATATCACTGAGTTTTTCAGGACTGTCCATGTTTTGAGTGAATTCCATAGCTACTGCAGTGAGCTGCTCAGTGACAATGGTAGGGGAATTTAAACTTTCCATTCTATATTGAGAGGGGTGCAATAAAAACATCCCTACAGTCCTTTGTATAAACACTGCTTGGTGGCATTCTGAGGGACTTTTCTGCCTCAATTTGCCTCTAAGCCCAATGGGTCACCTTGTCTGACCCAAGTTCCTGGTAACATGTGGGATTTTTAATGATACTACCTGCAGAGAAATTAATTCTTTAAAAAGGCTCAACAAAATTATGACGAGACCAGTTGATCAGAAAAAAAATCACCTACTTAAATGAGCTATGCCAGTGAAGTTTAAAGAAGTCTTGTTTGGAGACTGTGGTGTTCATGGTAAGAAGCACTAGAAATATTCTGTTTATGGTTTGTAGCTCCATAACTCCTTCTGTTTTTCTCACCGTTGAAGGGGGTTTAAATACAAGGAACTTGCCTTTAATGCATCCATATACTTTTGATTATGCTCTGAAGTTCTTTTACTGTTGTGGAAAATAATATTCAGATGTATCCATTGCAGCTCATGCAAGATATTTTCATCGGTAAAAGATGAAAACCATAAAACCCCAACCAACCACAACAAACTGCAAAACCCAAAAGAAGCCATTTGACTTTGGATTCATGCAAATATTCAAAAATTACTCAGTATAAGGATGTAAAAAAGGTCTTAACAAAAGCCAAATATCATTTCTTTGGACAAACATCAATGTAAGCAACTTGCCTGTCATACAACTTTCTGAAATCAGTGTTGTTAGGTTGTCATCTGTGGAGCAGCCTGAGATAAATAAGTGCAAGATAAAAACAGAACAAGAGAACTGCTTAAAAAGTCAGACTTGCATTGCGGGAAACTGACTCAATGCATACTTTTAAACTTGGAAAGTTTAATGTGAGCAATATCAGAAAGCACCTTTGCTGCTGCCCAGTTGAAATGTAACTTAAAATTCACAAGACAAAAGTATTCTTCAAACTGAAATAGTTTCCTTCTTGCTTCCGACTCTGTGCACAGTACAGGAAAGAGGGATGTTTCACTTTCTCTGTCTTTCTAAAGAAAATCAAACTGACAGAGATAATTCTGATCCTTTAATCAGCAAGTACTCACATCTGGAAGAAACAGAAAGGGATAATTCTGATCCTCTACCATCAGAAAGTACTCACATTTGGAAGAAAATGGGGACCTTATATGATTCACAGTCTGCATATCACTTGGTCATTAGCAACTTCAGAAGATGTTGGGGTATTTATTAATGTCTTCTATTATAATCACACCCATTTTATCTTTCTTTCTGTATTTTAAGAACCACTGTGTGAAGAAAGCTGAATATCAGTTAGCTGGAAATATGGTTAGATGTCTCATAATAATATCTGAAGTCCCTAAGTTATTTACCAGAGTAGGAGAAAGAAAAAAAGATTGTATATGTGGAAATGAGAGAACATGAAGTTTGAGAAGATGAAACGGGTTTCAACAAAGCAGTTACTTCAGGATAATGATTTGTAGCAATTTGGGTCGGTTTTCTCTGTTTCATTTGCCTTGAGTGCAAAATGGACAAACCCCCTGACTTTTAAAAATTAGTACTGTGGGTATTATTGGTGAAGTATCTTGGCACTGTTTCAGAAACTTAAGACAGAAAACTGTAGAATAAATGCATATGTGAAGGTCATTTATTGTAATGAACAGCACTATAATGAAAGTTCATTCTCAAATAAAAATCTGAAAAGATAAAACCCAATGAGTCTTAAAAGTGCCAAGGAATACAGATCAGCATATGTTGTAAATAGTTCAATTCTGTGGCTATTTTTAGAAAATAATTTGAAACTCTAGTAATAGTGATGAGACTGTTTGAATGTCAGTAATAAATTGTGCTGAATAACCTTAGAATAAAAGATTGCTTTACTAAGAACTTTGGATGCCTAATTTTCATTTAGAAGACTATATATTTTGTGTATTCACCAGTAGTATTCACAACATAATCACAGACTGCAGCTGTCAAGGAATGATTTGGGACATTCTTCTGTAAACCAAGGAAGAATGGAATTGAAGATATGATACTTCTAGATCTGCCAGGCCAGCCTTTTACAGAGTCTGCTTTGCCTTTGTCAAAACTTCTCTGTATCCCACGGTCCTCATGTCAAAAGTAGACATCAGACCTGAAGATTCCTCTCACCTGTCTATGGGCGATGGCACATAGATTTTAAAACACAAATAAAAACTGCGAGTTGAAGCATGGCATTTGAAGTAATGTTCTGCCAGTGCAGCTATGTGTTCAAAAAAATTTCCTTCATTACAATTTCCCTTTGAGAATAAAATTTCAGTTGAATTACTCTGATGCACATAAATGACACTTGTTCTGGTCGCACAACAGGTGCTGTGTAGTGGGGAAGCATGACTTGGCAAATTCAAGAGAATCCAGCCTGTGACTTCAGACCTTTGAGACCCTGACCTTTCTCATCCGTTGACTGAACATTTGCATGGTTATAGGGTTAGAAAGTTTGCTTCTTATGTCTCAGAGATTTCTCACTGCAAAGCTGTCATTTGCTTGAGTAGTCTGCTTGGTCTGAGATGAGCTCCATGTTCCTGCCATGCTAGGCACAGAGACTTGCTGTTTCTCTGGAAAGAAAAAACCTCCACAAACAGAACATAATCCATCTGCCCATAACTTTTCAGCTATCCACTTCAGTAACTACTTGTTTCAGTCCCTGTGCTTGACTATATCAAGTACTGGATATCCTGGACTGCCTGTCTGCCTCCTGACCTTGCAGACCCTGGACAATCCTGTCCCATAGTATCACTGAGATGAACATACAGACTTTTGTGAAATTCTGATGATCTATTCTTCTGTTACAGTCTGCCTGAGATCTGTTATTATAGGAATACTTGGGGGTCAGGAAGACTGGCTGACTCATCTATCATTGTAATTTTCTATTTATACAGGGTTAATACACAGAAGGTGCTGGAAAATTCCAACTATCTGACTCCTGAGCAAAGTCAAAGCCTGACTGGATGTCACAGACAGCAACCTCAATGCAAGTCTAACATACACAGTCCAGTGTGAGTCAAGTCTAAGCACATCACTGCTTCCAACACAAATGCTTGTATGTCAATATGTGTAATGGTAGAATCAAGGTAGCCCATATAGTATCTGGAACTTGCCATCAGTTGCTTTCTTGTCACAAGTTGAGCTGATAGCATCCATTTCAGAAAATGTTATCACCAAACTCTGTACATCTCATTAAAACCCCATGTCATTATATAAAGAGCCATTCTCTTCTCTGTCTTTTGACAATGATGAGCAGTCTCACTCTCCAGCTGCATAGTCTTTTGGCAAATTGAGATCTCCTTCTAATTCATCTATATATTCAGACCTCAGAATAGTACAAAGACAGCACTTCTGAGGATAACTAATGATATTTCACAAAATTTAAATTCTGGCAATCTACCAGCATTCTTTTTGCTAAATCAAAGTGCAGCGCTCCTTCATGAGACAATCTGGTCCCAAAACTGAATACAATTAGAGGCTTGCTGAATAGTATACCAGAAATCAAGATCTCTCCTGACTCTGTAAATATTTCAGGCTCTTTCTAAGAGAAGAAAAATAAAACCTTAACTTCTGTTGCCATGTCCAAACTTACTGTCAACATCACAAATTATAGTGGGATAAATAATTTGTGAACTTATATCCTGTCAAACCCCACAATATAGATTCATCCTTACTTAACAATAAAAACAAGGAAGTTTTTCTCTTTGTTAGTATGGGGTAACCTATTGGAAACTATCCAGCACTTGTCACTGTGTCAGATATCTCAAACCGCTGCTAAACAGAAATTTATTAGGTTTCTGTACACTTTATTTCTTTCTTTTGGAAATGGAAAAGAATGTGTCTTGCATACACATAGTCTGATAGCATTAGCACACCATAAACTCAGGGTTCCCAACTTTTTCTTCCCTTGGGTAACACATTCGGCAGCAGCATCCATGCATGGAGCCTGTCATTTACTGAATTTCAGCCTGGCTGTGTGCCAGGCCTCTACCACTCTGGAGTGATGCATATACTGCAGTATAAAAACTCATTTCATATGCTGCATATCCTGGTAAGCTTCCTTCATCACAAAACAAACAAAAAGATAGCAAAAAACAAAACAAAAACAAACAAACAACAACAACAACAACAAAAACAACAACAAAAAACAAACAAACCAAAAAACCCACAAAAAAACCCCAAAAAACCCCACAACAAAACAAACAAAAAAAAAAGGTCAGATGAAAGAACTGTCCTAATAGAAAGAATAGTGGTTATTATTAATCAGTTCAAAGTTGATTTACGAATGTATTTCTTATCAACAGAGAACTTTTGAAAGCAATTTTGGGTGAATTGGAAAGTTTCAGCCAACAGCTATGTGTGGTTTCTCTAGATTTGAACTTTTTCTCTCAAATCCAATAGCTTCATAATTACAGTGGCAGTGGCAGCCTCACTACCTTATTGTTCTTCCCCTAAAAATACCCCTTTGAAAAAGATTTCTTTGTTGTGTCACCTTTTTACCATAAAACCAAGAAACTTTCCTTTGCTGTGCTTTGGTAGGAGTGTCAGAATTTCCTATTAACTTCCTTGACATTTGCTAACCGGTGGCTTTCCCATAAGCAGCATGGTCTGAGAACCTTAGAATCACTTTATCCTTTGGAATCTGTTTATTTTTGATGGGATAAATGTGCAAAACCCAGAGTCTTGCAGGGTATTCCTAACAGAAGAAAATTTTGGCAATTCGGTTAGGCTGTTCTCTGTATTTCTGTTTTTCACAAGTGTGCGCAAAATCCTGTCTGAACATGGGAAAAATCAACCACCCTGAGACCCAGAACTGCCTCCAGAATTTTGGCAGCTGTCAGCCTGAGTCAGAAGTGTGTTTAGTGCTCTTGCAATAGCAGATGTTTGAGGGTCTTTTCCTAGTTTGTTTCCAAACTCTCTTTCTCAGCATTGTGTATGTCTCATATACTTCTGTAAGAAAAGGAATTCCAGAAAGCTATTTTGCCTGTGAAATGTAAATTCATACTTGGGCATCCATGTCTTGGTCAGGCACGTGCACTCGGTGCACACAGTGCTTTAGCTACTAAAGAATGGATAATTACCACTGCAAAAACCATTCCCTAGAACTGCAGAAATTAAGCAAGGCTATATGTATCCTCGGGAGTCAGGTAATGTAGGATCCAGCTCCATAGTTGGTTCTTTATAGCTTTCCCTCTACATGGCTGAGAATAGTTGCAAGACCTAGGAAGGAGGCATCCAGTGCATGGAAATCCTCAGTGTTTGCAAGAAATGTGTTATGTGCAAACTCTGATTGCTGCTGTTTGCCAGTCTTAACCATTTCATTGCCAGTCTGAGGTGAAAACAGAGAATCTCACTTGGATCTGACACTCCACATGATTCTGTATTTGAGAAAACTTTCAGCAGAACTTTTTTCCTTTGTTCAGAGCATTAAAAGGTTCTGTATCTTCCACCCACTGCCTGCTTTCATTAACAATGCAGAAATTTAGAATATTAGCAGATGCCCTCCATTCTTTTACACCATTCCTTACTACTCATTCGAGACTGGTTGTGCTAATTCAGCTACTGGCAAGGACAGCATAGGGCAATAAACAGGCTCAGGGAACCAGTGCACATTTGAACCATCCCAGTAAGAAGGTCTGTCTGGGAGCTAAACCAGCAGCATGAACCACTTTTTTGGTCCAGTTAAGGGGCTTCACAGAAGAAAGGAGTTGTGAGTCACCAAAATAAGTCATCCTAGTTTGGACAAACTTGGACTGAAATCAGCCTCTCAACTCAGAAGCTGGCAGGGACATGCGTGCAAGCACACATGCACAGAGGAAATGAGTGAAAAGGAAGCAGGGCAAACCCAGGAAAACCTTTTCAACCTAACTGCTATTAGATGCAGTAGGCATCTAGCCAAATCATTAGTGAAAGGTGAGATAAGTGCAGTGGAAGCCCTGTGTCAAGTCTATGTGTTTCTACAGCTTACACTGCTTCCTAACTTAGATTTTTCTAGACCCAACCTACCCAAATAGTTTTGTACAAACACTGAGAGGGAATAACTGTCCTGTAAAGTTAAATAACAGACTTCTCTGATCATATATCTGACTACAAATCCCAACCCAATGCTTAAATTTTTGGACTCAAAATTATTATAATCAGGTTAATGAAATGAACTGAAAGGGAAGACTTTCATCAAATAATAATAAAAAAAACCTTAAAGGAAAAGGAAATATACAACACTTCACTTACCCCATAGTGTCTAATTGCTTGTTCTATTGAATTGTTACCAACAAGGACATTAGTACTCTTACTTGTGTAGGTCACTTCTGTTTTAACAGTTTAGATGACTCATCCTGAGGAAATAGAGTGAGAGACACCTATTTAGCTTTATATTGCACCATTGTTGGAAGCCATTTAGGTTTTCTAATTTAAAATGCAACAACAGGTAAATATATTTGCAACTGTCCTTGAAAGGGGTGGGGTGGGCTGGGGTTGGGTGGCTGACTGATCTAACTAAAGAGAACAACTCCATCATCGAGATAATGGAAAAAGCTCAGAGTTTTGAATGTGAGAAGTTCAACAAGGGGCAGAATGTACTCGATTTAATTTGACTTCAAGTAAGTGAAGAATACACAGAGGTTTGTTTCCTAACTGAGGAAAAGATAGAGAATTTGTCTCATATCTCTCAGTATCTGATAGTGCAATACACTAGAACTGCTGAATAATATTATTGATGTCTAAAATGGCACTTGGGTGTTTTAAGTTGCAGTTAAAATAGCAAAGTAATTTCTAATTTGCTGGCCTTTTTCCTTATCACTGGGTTCTAAGTGTGGAGGAAACAGGTTCTTCTAGACTGCCTTATGCACAGTCTATTTATATATATGCTTGCTTAGATTTTTTTTACTTTATTTTTTCATTTTGTTCTGATGGTATCTGATGTTCTCAGCAGTGGGTTCCTTAAAGTATATTTCATGATTGTTTTTGTCTTTTTCTCTTGACCTCTGGAGAGCTATGAACATCTTGTAGGCAATGGGTAGTTTGGGTGGAGCAGTGAGCTGAGGGTTATGCCATTTCCCCATCACCTCCCTGCTAAATACGTTTCAAATCTTGAGTTCACTGTTGTTAATCTCAGTCTCTTCTACCTTCTGTTTTTTGGGCCATGGCCTGTGTGGTCAAGATATGGAAAAGTGAGAAAGAGTCCAACTGAGTAAGAAGGACAAGTATCCTCTGCAGTTCGGGACTGCACCAACAGGATGCAGCTTGGACTGCTCATCAAAAACCAGAGAAGTGTACTCGAGAAAGCAGAAATCTGCTTAGATATTGCATACTAGAAGAGGGCATTTTGATTATAGTATTAGCAGATAAAAATATCTTATCAATGGACATGCACTCAATAGCTGCATTTTTGTATCAGTGAGGACTGGAGTGGGACATCTTTATTTTGGAGACAGAATATAATAAATGTTTTGAAAAGAAACTAACCGTAGTTGGTAAAATCTGCTTTTGCAGAAGAGATCTGTAAAAAGTAGGAAATATTAATATCAAAGCTGAAAAATAATTTTTAAAATTCTTCAGGTCCTTTGACCTAATATTCAAATGCATATCATAGCTCTGGATGAAAGAAAATAACTGCATGAGAAGTGACACAATTCCCACAGATTGCCTACTGTATCCTAATTAGATTATCTTCCTGCTTTCAGGAGTTTAATGTGAGCTGTTTTAACACTGACAGTATGAAAATTTCTCATATATTTTTCTCTTGTTTTTCTCAATCTTTTTCTAAAAGCATTAGTTAAATGAGCCTATGCTTCAATGATAAGATACAGAAGAAGCAAGAAAGATTTGTATCTGTATCACCATTTCTCTCTGTTTCTTTTCCCCATAAAATCATGTTTTTAGCAATTTTGGTGACTGTGACAATTCTGTGGCTTTGAGTACGGACCTAGACAAGGCTGCTTCAAGGAATATTTGGTGACAGAAAACAGTTTGTGTCGTAGAGAAGGTCTGCATATTACACTGTCTTGGCTCTGTCTGTTTAGGCACAGATATGTAACTGTTGTCAGAAGAAAATTATCACCCAAGGCATGTAAAACTGAACACTAAAAATTTTACAAAACAAACGAAAGCTGAGAGCAACACAGAAACTGTATCACCATACCAGCTCTCTACCCAAGCCAGCTGACATAAAGAGAGAAGTGTTAACTGTTGGGCTGTCTTCAGATCTTGGCAGAAAAATAAGAAAACTTCAAAATTAAAATAAGTCTGGATAAAAATTGAACACAAAATATTCAGAACTCATAACAAATTTTGCCAAAATGGGGGTATGTGGCATCTGATCTGAAGATGTTAGTGTTATAAAGTTTGTCTTCTTCTTTTGAAAATATCCAATATTTCTTACAGTATAACAAGTACAATCTGGCTTGCTCAAAAGTAATCTTGTGTAAAGCAGACATTTTTTTGGGTCCTTAATTGTGAATGGTAAGTTATTATTCTTTGACAGAAGAAATCTAAACAAACTTGTCATAGGTTACAAATAAAGATAAAATTTTAATATTTAATCCTATTTGAACATCATAAAAAATGATGAGACCTCTGCAGAAGTAAATAAAAATCAGGAAAAGGATTGTATGGGTGAAGAAGGCATAAGGATTTTACCAGCCAGAAAAGGCTTCAAAAATATTGCAAACCAAACAGTTTGCAAAGCCTAGGGCAAATATGTGCCACAAAAGCAATTCCCATGGTAACATACTGCTCATAGAGATAGAAAGCATTGCTTAGAAATCAGCATCTGTTATCACCTCTTCTGGAGGGGCACTCTTATTTTAGGGAAGCTATAACCTCTTTGCTGTCGTATTGTGACAACCACCTATTCTTCCAAACTATCTGACTGAGAGCAAAGCTGACCTGATCAGTTCCCAGACTTGTCCAGGGTTTTTTCATCTGAATAGCTATGCTGCACATTTCATCTGTAACATGCTTCCAGCTTGTTCAGACACTCAATATTAGTAAAAGTGTGCACAGTCAAAAAGTAGATTTCTGCCCCAGTTACACAGAGATGTATGATGTGGTTTGTTTTAATGAGAATTGGTCCCTTGGGCCATACATTAAAAAGTGTGTCGTCTTCTGTTTCTGTGCAAGCACTTGGCTGGCAACCTACAGGTAAACAAAAGGCTTTTGTGTCCCAGTTCAAATGCTACAGCATTAAGAAGAAAAGGAAACTCTAACCCACCAAGCTCAAGAGGAAACTGTAAACTCTCCATAAAAATAAGCATCTTTGAGACATCATATTCAAGTGTTTGAATTATGTTATAAAGTGGTGAATTTCAACTGATTCCATCACGGACCGACAAGTCTCAAAATATTAATTTCCTAAAATGAAATCTGGGTAGAGCCATATTTTAAAATTTTAAAATTAAGACCATGCCAGTATTTTGATAAAAGGGAACATTGGACCTTGCACATGAGCACAACTGAAGGAATCTAGGAGGGAGTAAGTTTTGTCAAAACTCTGACAATGGGAAGGGTTTCAGTTGAGATGTCAGGCTTTTAGTCACCTCTATGAGCAGTATGCTAAGGAAAACAAAACATTAATTTCAATGTATAGAAAAATATTTGCTTATGGACTACAATGAAATGCAATGCCACTACCAGGAACATGACAAGACAGTATTTTTCAGATATTTGGAGTCTATGTAAATGATAGCTTATTCATCTTTGTTCTTACAGTCACACATTACTTGGATTTCTAAGTACATATATGCATATATGTGTTTAGGGAAGAAGGATTAACATAGATGTTTAAATACTGTGTAGATTGCCTTGTAATCACAGCAAGCCACTGCAATATATTAGAGTTCATATTGGGAATGGGTGGAAATTAAAAATTGCTAGTGCTTATACAAAAAAAAGATTTAGTAGTAAAAATTATTAGAAAAAGAGTAGAGGAAAACCAGAAAACTAGGTTATGCTGTGAGGACTCAATGCAGTTTAAAATTAGAGTACCATATGAGCATCTGTATTCCCTTTTCTCCATTCCTTACCTCCAATGGATATATTAAGATTTTGATAAGATAAAAGAAAAGCAATACAGAAAGGTGGTGAGGCTTCTAGAACAAAAAGACATTATGTAGATAAGCATGTAGTCTGGAAAATATGGTTGAGAGGGGAATATGATAGAGAGTTTAATAGAATGTGAAAAGGATGGAAAATATGGTTGAGAGGGGAATATGATAGAGAGTTTAATAGAATGTGAAAAGGATGGGTGTGGTTGAAGGGGAAGAATTTTCAGTGTCAATGAAAGATCTATGGGTCATCAGATAAAGATAGGAGCTAGCTAATTTAAACAAACTGTAGGAGAATATTTTGCACAAGCAGTTATCAAGCTATGGAACTTACTTTTGAGGGATAGTTAGGTATTAACGTGCTAGTGGAGTTCAAAAATTATAGACTTGTTAAGTCCCAAAGGTAAAGACTGTGAGAAACAGCAAGAGTGTACGGCAGGAGATCTCCCTGGGGGATTGACACTGCCTAAGCTATTTTCTTACTCTTTAGTGACCACTATCAGGGCATTTGGTATGTTGCTATATGCTTTTTACAGAGTACTTGAATTCTAGCTGCATCTTAAGTGAGGGAAGAAAACTGTCAAAAATATCCAAGACTGTGATATTATTTGTATTATTTTAGGACATTCACCATCACTGGTTTTTTTTCTCATTTTTTGGTTCATTAAATGAAATACATTTTTAAATTATACTGCAATTCCACAGTTTTTGGAAATATGTACATTACCTCTAAATCAGATGAATTACGATGGAATTGCAGAATCACAGAACAGTTTGAGCTAAAAAGGACCTTTAATGATTGTTTAATCTAATCAGCAGGGGCACCTTCCATTAGATGAGGTTATTAAAATCCCTCCAAACTGTCTTTGAACATTTGCAGTAATGGACATCCACAACTTCTGGATGTATGAACAACTAATTACTGCAGAATGTACAGATAACTATTTGGTACAGATTCTGTATTTTGATTTTATTTGTAAATTAATTATGAATCACAACTTTAAATAATCTAAACAGTAATAATTTACACATTAAAATTATCCATGTCTTCTCTTTTGTGGTCAATGGAAAGACTCAGGTGCTTACATGCTAATAAGCATTTGTTGTCCAGACGCAAAGAAGTTTACCTGATCAAGCATGTTGCTTGAAGATTTGGCCAAAAGTTTGAAAAGCCTCTTGTCATTATATATGACTGTTGACACTCAAAGATAAAAGTAGGCCCTGACTTTTCAAGTATTGAGACTCTTTACCAGCCTTCTCAAAGTGCAATCCTTAAGGTAAAACTCAAAATTTTTCTGAAGTTTAAAGATAAAAACGTAGGAAAAAGGGAATATTTACAAGTTAGCTAGGCAATGAATGCAGTATATTAACAATTCCTCTCCTTTTCTGTTTGTATGCAATTATCAGAACCACTTTTTTATCATCTTTAAGAGATGTGATGATTAAATAACAATTTAAAACAAAAGACCATCAAGAAATTGATATAGACATTTAATTCTTGTCAGGTAAATCTGATTTCTCTGAAGTTGATGAAATATATTTAATAAATGCAGTGTGGTTCACTTATTCTGAAATGGTTAAAAGTCATGTTTGCATACAGTAGTCAAAAATATTTATAGCTTTTGCTTTAAAGCATGAGTCATATTAAATATTAAAAATTAAATTAATCCACAGCTGTTTCTTGTTCCCAGTTTCAAATCAAGAATTAGACACTCAAAATTTTCAAAGTTTTTTTTTTTCAAAGGGTTTTTTTTTTCACCAGAACATCATTAATGGCAATCAAGAATCTCTATCTAGCTACTGCTGTTACATAGTTTCTGTCCTTCTACTAACAATTACTGATTTTCTTTGGCAAATGGTAGCCCTGGTAAGACTATCAACGAGTACTATTCAGCTGTAATTTTTGGACAAATCCCAGGTTCTGTTGCTGACCTGAAATGCCCAGGTTCAGTAAACAAAAATCTTGTGTGCCTAAAAAAATAACTTTGCCCCATACATTGCAAGTGTCAGGTCTCTTCAAGATTTATCTGAGCCTCACACTGCCCAAAAGATAGAATACATCAAACCTATTTCAAATTGCATGATCATATATCGTGCTGAATTTCACCAGATATATATGGAGCACTTCAAATTATTTTTCATGGGGTTTCTTCATGTGGTGTCCTTAAATTAAAAAAAACCAAACATGTTCAGTTTTAAGAGCTGCTGGGTAGCAGTTAGTGTCTCAAGGGACTGCAAAAGAATAATTGAAGGCATTTTTGCATCATGCAACTGATCACAAGTACTTTCCAAATTACTTCCACTTGAGGTCGAATTACCGATACAGTCATCCAGCTTGTAAGAAAGCTGTCATTAGGAAAAAAAAGTTCAATAGAAACCAGCCTATTTTAAACATCTCACAGATGTTTCTGATGATAAGGAATGAGACATATAATTTGTGGGACATGGCAGTAGTATTTTTATGTGTGCCACCTTTCAGACTAGGAAAACCACTATTAAATAGCCTATGATATATCTATATTGTTGAAGTCCTTGTAAAAATACAGAATTACTCCTGTACAGTAAAAATTCAGTGAAATAGCTGGGCAGAAACCATGGCCGAATACTTTTAGAGGGCAAACAACTCCTACAATATTTGTGCACAAGCAAGCCCCAAAGCTAAAAAAACCAATAAAAATAAGGGGAGTATCTGCTTAATTTTTCCTACATCTCATTCGTAACTCAAAGTTCTAGTCTAATGCCTTCTTTGTGTTTTATATAGTCTTTTGAATAAGCTTTTCTATCTGTCTCTCTTGGTACCTTAAAGTTTTTTTCTTCAAGAGTTCACCTATTTCACCTTTTACAGCCTTTGTCTGGCTAACCTGCAGAGCTGATTTGCCTCCAGCTTCTGACAGCAGGATTTGCTTTTCTGGGTCACTATTCAGAGAATTTGGATTTCTGTTTTTCATATCCTAAAAGATTTTTCTCTTTAGTAGTAGTGGTTTATTAATTATGAAGTCAGTGGCAACATTCTGACCTTAGCATATTTGCAATATGGTCAGGTCAGGAGTTCAGTTTGAGGTAGAAACTTGCAGGGATAATGGTTTAAGCATTATTAAATTGCACTGTCAGGAACATTTTGCTCATGAAAAACAGTGCTGTAAAAGTTATTGTCACAGGATACTGTGTGTTATTGAATTCTAGTTAATTCTCATGTCAATTGTGCTCTTGTTGATAAGTGAAAAGCTTTAATTTTTTAAACATTTTTGCAGTCTGATTTCCGAGGGAACTAAAAGTGCAAGAGGCCATCAGAAAGACAAAGGAAAAGAGCAAAAAGGCTGACACAACAAAGTAAATGAGAAAGATGAGATTGGTGAGGCTCAATCTGTAAACTATGGCACCTGCATAAAAGCTCACAGTGTCTTGACAACCAAAACAAGTACAGTTTTGAATTGGAGTTGGAACAGAAGAGTTCAGTAGAACAGAGAGAGTATTATTGGTCTTTCTGCTGTTGAAGATTAGCTTATTTTTCTGAAAACCATAAATATTTATTATTTTTCCTTTAAAGTAGCTGTGAGCTGTTGTGTATTTTTTAAATGTTTCTAAAATAGTGGCCATGCTTCCAGCGTGTACATAGATAGACCATATATGTTGTATACGCTGTAAGTAAATACGGTTTACTTGGGCATAGGAATCTTTCTATTTCATGTGAAATAAAGTGTGATAGGCATCCTAACAGGAATACAGCTACAGCATGAAAATGGAAATGGAGAAATTAATTTTTAAAAGTGCTCCAGTTTCTGTATGAATTACAGCAAAACCAGGTCTGATTTAAAGATGAATTCTAATGTGAGGAAAAAGGGAGATGAAATGATTGATTTAAATGAAGGAATGTCCAAGCTCTACTTGAAAATGTAGGTACGCTGGGTGTGACTGTCAAGCATTGCTTTGTATTACTGATACAAAATTGTGTACTTCAATATTAGCTGCACAGTGAAACTATATGATATTTTTAGTAGTTTGCAAAGAAGTTCTCCAAAGGCTAATATTTTGTTAAGAAGAATTCTAGTGATGCCTTGGAGTGGCTACCTAGAACAGAGGCTAGATAAGATTAAGAGAATAAAGTAGGTGTTTACTAAAGACCTTCAATAGGTACACCACAGGCAGCTAAAAGCTTCCAAGAGGGGCTACACCCAAGATGGGCTATGGTGACAAGTTTTCCAGACACATTAAAGTTTGGTCCATTTACATTTCAGGGGTTAATCCTCCAATTACAATACAGATTCAGGTAATGAAATCATATACCCCCAGTTTGCTCCCTGCCTTGATTCACTTTGTTTATACTTTTCAGGGCCTAAAGCAGATGGTGTCCTTGAATTTCAGGCCTAGAAGGATTGTCTGACCAAAATGTGAAGACAACTTACTAGCACTCTATATAGAGTTTAGAGTTATACACTAATGCAGTACAGGATTTGAAAAATATAAAAGCTGAAATCCTAAGGCATCACTAGGTCCATCACTTTTTCATGATTTACTGTAAACAGAGAGTATGTAATGATAACCTATACTGAATCATTCATGTTTCTCATAAGTTGAATCAGAGCAGCTCTCAGGAGAATTAATTTATTTTTGCAGCTGTACACTTCTACATTTACCCTCTTCTGCTGAAGATTGATCAGGTAATAATTTTGATATGCCTCCTTGTGAGCTATTTATGCACTTACATTTGAATCCAATCCAGTGGTACAGTCTGGTTACCCAGAAAATAGCAATTGTGAAAACTAAAAAATTTGTACTTTTCCATCTTCTTAACACCTTAATTCATACTCAGACTGCAGGGTCTGTTTGCCACAAGTAATTTGTATTAACATCATACATTTGTGAAACTTCTAGTTGGTTGCAACTTTGTAATGACATTCAATTTATTTTTGCTATGATATTGCATCTTTCTTCCTGATATTGTAGAATTAGGATTAGGTTTCGCAACAGTGCCACTCAGTGCAGTCAGATTCTTTACTAATTCCATCCATCTCATGTGATGTAAACCTAAATTAGGGCCAAGAATACAAGGCAATTGTTCTATAAATGGGCATTCCTCTGTGTAGCAGTGGTAGAGAATATCATACAATAAGAAGAGAATCTACTGTCTTAATTCCTATATATAGAAACACACAATATGAATGGTCTGTCCAGGTATCCAAAGAATAATTTGTAAAAATTTTAAAAGTGGAGCTTAACAAACAAGTTCTCCCTGATAGTGTACTATGGGAGTATTTTTCAGAAACATTCTTCAAGGATGTTTCCCTCAGGTCTCATGAAATGTCTTGATGGGTATTGTACGGCAGAAATTCCTGACTGGCAATGCTTTTTTGCTACGGGTAACCTACTTTTACTGTAACACTCTATTAGACCCTGAATCAGCAGGTATTTAAAGGAATGCTGTGGTTCAAGGCTGGAGCAGCCTTGCTTCATGAAATACCACTTTAAGATCATCAAATATATTACCTTTTTTTATGATGTCAGCACAGAGAGCTGGGAAAATCTCTGAGGAGTAACTGACATTGAGGCCCTCAAGATTTGAGCCCCTCAAGGCCTGAATCAAACTTTGCAATTTTTTCAAGTTATTCACTAGATATAGGTAGGCAGTTATGACTAAGCAATTCCATTGTGAACATTGTATGCTTCGCTAATCTTTTATTTTAAGTAAAAGGGAAGGCAATCCCAAGATGAATGGGCTATCTAGATAAAAGCCACCAGGAGCGAAGTCAGCAGAACCGAGCTGACTAAGGTGATTCAGGCATTGGGAGATCACATCCAGCAAGAGACTGACCACCCAAAATAGACCCCAGACTCAAATGGAGGGAAGAACTGCTCGTGTGGACTAATCAGCATGGGAAGCCAGAGTTGTAAGAAGTAGGGGTTTGAGTACTAACTAATGAAATAGTTCTGTAATCTGTAACCAGAGAATGCTGATGCCTTTTTTTAAATGTATAAAGTGTAAAATTTTGGTGATCAGGGGCCCAGACTTTTGTGGGTTATCATCCAGCTCCCTACTTTGCACATAGTGGAATGAAAATTAGAAATACCCCTCCCTGTAGTGTGAATTGGCACCTTGCACTGAATAACGAGCCTGCATTTGGGACAACAACATCACTGAAAGGGTAAAAACCAGATAACATGCATTGGAGTGCCAACCAATGTGATTTCTTTTGGGTTTTTTTGCAAGTTATTCCACAGGAATCTTTCTAAAAATGCTTTGGGTGGCTAATTTTTTTTTTTTTTTTTTTTTTACATCTTTAAATACTTTGGCCAGGCAGTGTGCTGAGCATTGTTCTAAAACTTAGTGACAATGATGAATCCAGCATATTTCTATAATTAGAAGCTGAGCCTTTACTGTGCAAGTTTTTGATGTAAATGACTCATAGTCTTTGAAGCTACTGTAGAATTGGCATACAAGGAATTTTAAGAGATGTCATTGCAAAAAGCAAAAGTGACTTAATTCTTGCCTCATCATATATAAAAATAATTTTCCAAACAAGGGTTTTGAACATATTTGCGCACAGTATAACTAATGCCATGACTAATATCTATCCATGTGTGTCCATGGTGCATTATAGAAGACATGAAAAAGATTGTGGACAAAAGTTGACTAGGTTCACACACAATAAAATGGAGGGAGACATAAGGGGAAAAAAAAAAGCCCTAAAATTGGTTACAATTACTCTCCTCATAAGCTCCCATTAATTGTTTTACTAACTTGATACAAGAACAATGATACATATATGTGAGCTGCCATTTGAGGACTGGGAACACATGCTTTTTTACCCTACTGTCTACTTATTTACTGTGGAGAAATTAATCAAAATCTCATTTTAAATCTTTCTGTCTGCCAAATAAGATGGTATGCAAATTATTCCATAAATTATACATTTTATCAAAATGGAGTTGAAAAAAGGACTGTGTTTCCAAACCTTTTGAGACTTGTGAATATGCTAGGAACATTTGCAGCAGCAATGATCAAGTCTGTACTGGAGGAGGGAGGAGAAATACCTGACTACAACTAGAAACTTCTAACTAAATAGAGAGCAGTTATGGTATATTTTGTAACATTATTAGTGACAGGGAAATGTTTTGACCAGCCTTCCTGTTATCCAGTAGTAGCTCTTACAGTATTTCTTCCATAGTGCTTCACCTTGAACTAGAGTATATTTTACATAAGACAACACTTTCCCCCGACTTTCTTTCCTCTAGGAAACACATAGGCAGCCCAGAATACCTTTCGGGTTAGTAGCTTTTATACTTGGTGCCAGTGTATTCTAGTGTACCATAATGTATTTCTTTCTTGAGGAAAATATCTATGCCCTCCATAACCAACAATACATCAAATAGATAGCATATATTTTTTTGAAGTCTATACTACTTCAAGTTCTCATGAGCTCTCAAAATGCCAGCAAAGGGATTTAGGTTTAGCCTAGTTGAAGATACTGTCAGAAGAGCCAAGTGGCTCTAGACGAAATGCAAAGGCCCCTGACTGATGAGTACCTGATGCAAAGTTGGGTCCAGTTCCTTTTTCATTGTATGCCTTTACACTGCCAACTGCTTCCAGGTACAACCCGTCTACTTTATCAAATTGCAAAATGAGGAGTATAACCAGACAAATTATTTCAGTGCTGGTAAATCCTCTGTGTGTTCCCAAATGTGTTCAGTGGGACACTGAGTTTTGTGATATGTTTTCTCCAAGTGATGCACAAACAAGTGATGTGGACAAGTTTCTGTTTCTAATATGGTTTTAAAAATATACATGAAGTATTTATTTTTATATAAATATTTATTTATATAAAATATTTTATATAAATTATATTTAATTAATATATTTATTTTTATATAAATATTTATAAAAGCCAGCTTTATGTTTACCTGGGTTATAAGTGGTGGCCTTGGCTTTCCAAGATAGCCTCTGTGTTTGTGCACATCTGTCACAATACGCTTTGTTTTTATCCAGTCTTCAGGCATACCATAATTAGAGTGGTTCATAATAACAATAAATTACATAATCCCTCCCTTTTTTCCAATAACAAATATGTCCAAAAGCATTTATAAAGATCTGAGACCATATGAAAATTCAGAGTCTAATGGACTTGAAGGCATGGAAAAGTATTAGACTATACATTTCAGAATGTTGTTATAAAGGCGTAATTGCCATAATATACCAGGAATTTGTTATCTAATGTTTTGAAGTTTTAGTGCTGTGGGATTCTGGGGTTAAATTTTGTGACCATGCTAGAAAAAGCCTTTGTAAATGCTCTCATATTTTGAAAAGAGAAAGTAAACATTTCTCTTGTCCTCAGTGTTCCAGTCTGTATAATTCAGTGATGGCTATGAGGGGTCAAATCAAGGCTCTTCATGTTTTATTCTTAACTTGCAATTAGAACATAGTTGTTCTAATACGTGTTCTAATACATGCAATTTGAAACCTGTCTACATCAGAGCTTCTCATATTAGGTCTAGGAGTGATACACTGTCACACCAAAAGTTCCAATTTCTACTATGGCCTCAAATCATGAACGCCAATGGCACAAGTCCACTATGGCATTTTTTGATAATTTCACATCTGTGTAGGCTGACCTAAATCTCAGTCCCCTGTACTTTCAGTCACACAGTGCCCAGTACAACTGGATGTCTTTGTTGCTGGGTTTCTCAGTATCAAATTCCTGATATTCTTGCCTGCTAAGCTCTGGAATGCATTGGGAAAATTAGGTGAAGGGAAATAATGTATGTGGTTCCCACAGAAAGATGTTATGTCGTCAAGAATGTTTGGGGCTCTGGGTGTAGGTACCGGTCTTTAGGGATGTTAGGCTGAAATGCAGCCTCAGTGCAAGAGATTTGAAAGGTCTCTGTGTGCATTATTTCACTCACATTGAGAGTAATGGTGCCAGCGTGTGGCAAACACTCTGGCTGGATGGCAGGCATCCACCAAAATGCCTCTGTAGCTCTGATCCTCAGCTGGCCAGGGGAGAGAAAATACAGCAAAAGGCTCATGTGTGTACATAAGGACAGGAAGAGATCACTCACCAATGACTTTCATTACAGTCATGATGGACTTGTCTGGTAAATTAGTTTAACTTATTACCACTCAAATGAGAGTAAAATAATGAGAAAAAGAAAACCCCATATCAAAAAACATCTTTTACCCATCCCCCCCCCCCCCCCCCCCCCTTTCCTGGGCTTAACTTTACCCCAGATTCAGTTCCTCCGCCCCTCCAATGGAACAACAGGGTGGGCAGTGGTCATTTCATCGCACTTTGTTTCTGCTGCTCCTTCCTCCACAGGCGGAGCACTTCTCACCCTTATCCCCAGTGTGTGGTCCCTCGCACAGGAGACAGAACTCTGTCAACTTGTCCAATATGAGTCCCTCCCACAGGATGCAATTATTCACTCACGACTCCAGTAGGAGTCCCTCCCATACGGTGCAGTCCTTCAGGAACGATCTGCTCTGGTATGGTTCCATACCACAGGTGCAGTTCTTCAGGAGTGCACTGCTCCGGTGAGGAGTCCCCACAAGGTCACAAGTCCTGCCAGGAAACCTGCTCTAGCATGGACTCCTCTGTTCACAGGGCCACAGGTCCTGCTAGGAACCTGCTACAGCACAGGCTTCCCACAGGGTCGCATGCTGCTTCAGGCAGCTCCACCTGCATGGGGTTCTCCATGGGCTGCACAGCTGCCTTGCCATAGTGCCTAGAGCACTTCCTCCTATTTCTTCTTCACTGACTTTGGTGCCTGCAGGGCTGTTCCTGTCATAGATTCTCACTTCCCTTGTCTCTGGCTACAATTTGCTTCTGTGCAATATCTTCCTTGCCTGAAATCTGTTGCCCTGTAGGCACTACCACAACTGCTTATGGGCTGAGCCTTGGCCAGTGGTAGGTCTGTCTAGGAGCCAGGTGGCATTGGAATCATTAGACACTGGGAAAACTTATGGCAGCTTCTCATAGAAACTATTCCTGTACCTCCCTGCTACTGAAACCCTCTCATGCAAACGCACACATAACAGCTGTTACCCTGTGCAATTCTGACCTGTGCCCCTGGGAGTCGGTACTGGTTTTGCTACTGGCTTCAGAGTTACTCTTGGATTAGGCCATAAATAGAACACAAATCAACCTAACATTTTCTCAGGGAAGTATTTTTTGTTTGTGTATCTTCATGTATAAACATATGTATGTATTTTGTGCCTTGAAATATGTCCTTGAGTTAAAACATATGCTGCTCATTAACTTAAAGTATCCTTCTGCTATTAACTTGCAAAACTTGTTCTCAGTTTATTTCTTTTTGTTGCTTTCTGTTTACACATGCTCTAACAGTAGAAGTTTGCAGACTTTTCTAAGCTGTTGCTCTCTGTCGCTTGAGTTGGTAGCTCCATGTAAATGTTTGGATTTCTGTCTGGACTTCTGAACATCAGTTGCAATTGTCATGAACTTGGCTCAGACCATGACACCTAATTAGGATCTGCTAAGTTGACGTGAATGGGGGAGCTGAAGTTATTCCCACCGCAGTATCAGGAGGAATGCTGCACAGAAATCTACAGCTTTTGCTGAGAGTGGAATGCAGTCATTGTTAGAAGTTTATTGGTTTGTGCCTCTTTTATGTTTTGTTTTCTGGTCATATTTCTTTGCTGGTGTATGCCATGATTTTAATTTGATTTTGTTGTGGCCATTTAAAGTAGTCTTTTAACTACACTGGGAGGTTAAAATTATAATATCATCAGGAACAAAAATTTAGGTTTAGTCATTGTGGGAATCACTGAGCACGAGCTATTTTTTCTGTTAGATGTTTCCTAGTCCATAAAACTTTTAAATTATACTGGATTTTGTACAATGAGGACTGCCATTCTCCTGCTCCTGTGTCTCTGGATATATCCAAAGAGAATGGATTATCCCTGATAGGTCTGTTCTTTAGCATAGCATACCAGATAATGTGCCATATAAATTATTAATTGGCCATACAAATTGGTTCAAATTCTTCCCCATTCCTCTGTATTGCACAATGGAAAAGGGCAGTCAGTATAAGATGATCTATGGAGACTTCACTTGGAAGTAAATTCATCTACGCTAAATTCATCTCTCTAAGACTGGGAGGTTTCTAGTAAACACCCAAAATCTTTTGTGAGAAAATCACTACATCAAATGTATGATCTTTCCTATATGAGGAAAGGCAGTAAAAACACACAGTGTAAATTATTAACTGGAGGCACCTTTTTCTGGGTGGTGACTACAGAGAGAGTCTAGATAAATAGCTTAGATTCATCAATTTTAGAACATGTAGGAAGGAAACAATCTCGTTCTCTGTACAGATGGCTTTTTATTGTACTCATTCCCCACAGGTTGAGGCAATGAATCTTGCAGCTGCCACAGCTCCAAAGGGCTAATGGCAAAACACATTTAAAGAAACAGATTCAAGCGATGACACTCCTTGCCTTCTAATAATGATGTTCCAAAACAGCCTCTGGCTCAGCAAGTTAATAAGCTGTAGGTGCCAGAAGATGGGAAAGTATCTCATAATTTACCTCCTAAAACATTATGTGTTCTTAGTTAATATCTCGAGTGATTTACCCCCCCCAAAATAAGCAAGATTTTCAAATCCAATCACTTCACCTAGCCCCCATAACATCACAGAAGAGGATACTATGGACAAAGTTCTGCCATCTTTGCTTATTTCTTAAAAGCATCTGAATATTTGCCAGTCATAGATCCTCTGTAGCCATCTCTACCTTCTTGCAAACTTAGTGTAAAATATCACCATATTGATTGTTCAGTGCTTTACATCTGCTTTGGATGAGGATGAGTGAAAACTACAAAACGCAGCTGACATTTATAACTAGAAAAAAATTAATTGTGGCAAGGATGAAGAATGAATTTCAACACAGCACTGTGGGAATAAATGTAGGAAGTGAAAGTATTTTAGGGAGGACAAAAGAGAAGCCACAGAGACAGAATGAGTCGGTAATCCTTGAGACCCAGATCAGCAAGTGAGCTAAAGGTAAATAAAATTATTTCCTGCAGTGGGGACAGATTTTTGCCCATTTCAGAATATTTTCACTGGATCATAGCAAAACCTCAGGAAACAGCATGAATCCTGTCCACAAATAGAGTTAGCAACATATGAGGCTGAAGGAGGACTGGATATACAGAGGAAGTCAGCTATGGTAGTGGCTCACCTGAGGAAAATGAGTAAAATGCTTTGGTTTCTGTAAACAGTTTTAGAGTCCAGTAGTTGAGAGGTTTTTTGTTGATTTATCGTTTCTCTTAATAAACTGCAGGCAGAACTTTATTGATGGACAGCACTGCTTCATGAGGCCGATGAAGAGGCATCCCTGTTTAGTATAGATCAATTTTTTATAGCCATTCAATAATACTTGGAGTGAGAGATATTTCCCTTAGATGAATGGCCTTGTAGGTGGGCTGGTAACCTGAGTCACAGGCAGTGGCCATTTGCTTTACCAGGTCATTACTCTTAGTTATGCCCAGTGCTTCAGTTATCACTTTTGTTATAAGCAGAGTATGGAAATAAACATTCAGTGGGGCCATTCATTGTTAGTGGTCATAGGCTGAGCTTATGGACCAAGTAAAATACACCTACATTAGAGTAACTGATATCCCTATGGAGAAAGAATGTATTTTCACTGCCAATTCAGTATCCTTCTGTGGATTTTATGGTGTAAGTAGGAGTAAGTTCACAACATTTGAACTGTCTCTCAATACATTGAAGCAATGTGTTTTGGAATATATGCCTCACTACTGCAGTCCAATTTTTTAAGAATTCCGCCTTTTTAAACATATGATTTTATACTAGTGCTTATGCAGTGTTTGTCCTACTTGCTTTATAAAAATACACTTTTTACACAAACCTTTAATTTTATCTCTGCTTCAATTTTTGTAGTAGGGCAAGAGAAGATGAAATCTAGTAAACTGAAGAATTGTCTTTAACTCGTAACATTATCACATACATATAAATAATAATTCAGTGATTCATTTTGTTTCTAGTGCCAATAGTTATACAGTCAAAAACCTGTACTTAAACTTACATAAACTTTTATTTTGATATATTTCAAATGGTCCTGTGCCAAAATCCCAGAAAAAAATTGGATATACACACAGGAAAACTGATCAAGATCTATATTTAAAGTCCAAATATTACCTATTTTATGGCTCAAACCATGATTGTGATCTGAAGCACATTTCCCTTTGGCATTTTTAAAACTAAAATTATTGTATATATCTTTTATATATATATGCTTTGCAACAGTAACAGCAAAATACTTTAGAAATTAAACTTCAATGTGTTGGAAATTAAAAATGTCAGTACTTTGAACATTTTCTCAGGTATAGTTTAAATTTGAATTATGCCAGTTGTTTTGGTATTTTCACTATTATCTGAGCAGCAAGAACTTATCTTGTTGACATCTTGATGTGTTCTGGTGAATATTTTTAAAGGCAGTAGTACTTTCAGACTGAGGATGCAAAAGGAACAGCTGTCCTATCAGAGCTGTCATTTGGTGAACAGTGGCTCTGTAAATAACACTTGCTTCCGTAAGATGTAAAATGTATTGTGGAAGCAAAGAGATCATTATGGTTATTCTTTTACCTAAGGGAAACTGAGTATATTAATCTGTGTGTTTTGTTGAGCATAACATCATAGAATGGTTTGGATTGGAAGGGACCTTAAAGACTGTCCTGTATAAACCTGCCTGCCACGGACAGGGACCCTTGGCACTAGAACAAGTTTCTCAGAGCTCCATCCAACCTGACCTTGAACTTTTCCAGAGATGGAGCAGCCACCGCTTCTCTGGACAACCTGTACCACTGTCTCACTACCCTCACAGTAAAAAATTGCTTCCTAATACCTAAACTAAACCCACCATCTTCCAGTTTAAAGCCTTAGTGAAAGGTGCTCTAAGGTATCCCTGGAGCCTTTGCCTCTCCAGGCTGAACAACCCTAATTCTCTCAGCCTGTCTTTGAGGGCAGAGGTACCCTAGACCTTGGATCATTTTCATGTTCCTTGTCAGACTTGCTCAAACTGATTGATGTCCTTTCTCTGTTGGGAGCTGCAAAGCTGGACATAGCACTCCTGGTCTCATGAGAGTGGAGTAGAGGGGGAGAATATATATTTGTGTGTGCATGTTTGTGTGTAGGTACATGCAGCTGTACAAAAGAGAAGGAAAGTCGTGATCAAATAGAGACAATTTACAAAATATAAATCATTCACTACCTAACCTTATAGAAGCTGAAAGGTGGTGCTTTATGAGTTTTACTTAGCTTATCTACAGACCTGGCACATCCAGAAAACTATTTTATTTAGAAAATGATTTCCTCAGTCTTATTCATAACATCAGTAGGACAAATCTGTTTGATTTGCTATGGCTAAAAATATTACTGGGGAAATAAAGTCTTTATGACATTAAGGCTTATCTGCTTTGGTTTGCACCTTGTTTTATATTTCCTGGATCCTTCTTTGTGATAACATCACAGAAATACAATTACGATGATTTTCACCTGAGGGACAGGTGACAGAATGCTAATGTTCTTGTAGCAAAAATATGAGGAGAAAATAACTCAGATACAGATGCAATGTCTGCAGAGGTATTTCTAGATTGACACTATCTGGATGTTATATGGTGGTACTACTATTTTTTGAGGATAAGTAATTACAAGAAGCTAGACAGTAAATAGACAGAGACACTCTCTAGGGTTTAAAAGTGCATCAGACAGTTCTCAAAGACCGAAATGCCATGCAGTGTCCTTTTATTAAGAAATATAAAAAGGAGGTAATTTCTGATAAACAATCTTTAGAAATAAAAGAGGTTGTATTCAGCAAAGATTTGGAAACAACCTTAGAAGCATCACGTTTTAAAGGAAGGGAAAAATGGAAGCTAGGAGCATGACAGAAACTAAAAAAATATTCAACAGAATTAATCTGTCTTAGTCTGGGATCCAGTTGTAGTTTGCAAGAACAGTTCTCATTGCTAGAGTGTGTTCGTGTCTAGATTTACCTCACTCCGAAGCTCAAAATATTATTTGAGGTACAGACTGATTCCTGATGATTGTGTCCTGCTTTTCCCTTGGTTTTAAATTTCTTTGAAATTCAATGGACTTTCTGGCTTGACTTGTCCCTTGTTGAGTCCTCTTAATCCTTCTTTTGAGAATGGAGGAGGAACACCACCTGGTTGTACTAAGAGACACATTTTACTTATGTAGAGAGCTTATACTGGCCAAAGTTTCTGGTGAGTATAAACCCTCTGCAAAGTGGCAGATGGTAGAACCCACATGTACACTCCACCCACTTTCCTCCTCAATCCAGGGTAGAGTTTAAATGGCTGCAACAAACTTACTGTTAATGTTGAGTAGGTTTTCCAGTCACACATTCTGGTTTGTGGAAGCCTACCCAGCCCCACTAGTAGATCTCCACTGCCTGTTGTGTTGAGCTCTTCACAAGGAAAACTGCTGGTGCTGTAGGACCATTGATAACTTTTCTAACACTCAGTATAAGGATTAAGTATTAGGAGGATATGTTTAGGTTAGATATGTATTTTTCAATAAGGGTAGTGAAACGTGGGCACAGATTGCCCGGAGAGCTAGTTAGATCACCATCCCTGGAAACACTCAAGGTCAGGCTGGATGGGTCTTTAGGCGATGTGATCTCGTTGAAGATATGCCAGATTATAGAAGGCAGCTAGACTAGATGACCTTTAAAAGTTCTTTTCCAACTCATCTCTTCTATAGTTCTTTGTTTCATGTGACTATGGTTTTAAATGTAATTTCTGTATCATCAAATAACCAAGGAATGAGTCTTGTTTGATTGAAAATTCTATTTCTGTGTTAGTTCAGTCTATCATAAACTGAGTGCAAGCTTTACCAACTTCATTACTAAGCGGTTTTACCTCCATCTGTCCTTTATACATTGTAGATGCTTTAAAAATGCTGTGAAGGAACAGCAAACTGAGACTGAAATTTCCATTCTTCAATTTATGTTATTGCTGAAATGCCCACATCTATGCTGCATTAAGCATAGAGGAAGATAACATCCCTGGTTCATTTAGTATGTTGGCTAAACAAACAGGCAAAATTACACATCCCGGATCACCAAGCATCAAAGTATGATGAATTCAACTCCTAACATGGGTGCATTGCTGAGGTGCTTGTTGGAAGGCACGGTTAGCACACCTGAACTGCAGAGTGCTTCTGCTCTGTGAAAGCTGGTTGTGAATTCCGGCCTAGCTGTATTCATGGAGCTCACTCATATCAACAAGACACGCAGATCTGGGGCAGATTATGCAATAAGGATTCACACTGCAGAGATTGTAGAGCTCCAGTCTGGTGTGTTGCCATTAGGCTGATGCTTCTTAAAACAGTGCAGTACAATCTGTCATCACTCAGGTAGCAGGCATATCTGGTAATACATTCTTGTTGCATATTTAAATTTTGTGGATTTTTTAAAATAATGCATATAACTATATATAATCCACATAAAAATGACAAGCCATCCAATTTCATTTAAATTGTAAGAGAGATGAAACCACATGTGTGGCATTTTCACATAAGGCGCCTGTCTGATAAACAAAGAATAAAGCAAGAAGCCATCAAGTTCTTGCAATCTGAGGGACAGTCTGACATTTGTAACTTCAATTTTCTTTCTGTGTCCTAAAGAAAAAAGTGTCAGAATTTGAGGAGTTAGCTTTACCATTGCTGATTGAACATAGTACTGGGCCCTAAAATATCTCTGCCGGAATACATTACTGGGACCTATGAGTGATCCATCTTCTCCTCTGAAAGATCTAGTGTAAAAGCAAGGAACTCAGTCTCAGAAGCTGCTACTATCATTATTTCTATGAGATAATTCCCAGTCACAACTGAGGTGTCTTGGATACTTTCACATTATACTGTATATTGCCTACCCATTTCTCTGAATCTTTCAAGACTACTAAGCTGGAATTCTGAATTCATAATTTGGAAAATGCTGCTTTTGTCTGAAATTGACTTCAGTACACACTGAACTTGGCCTAATATATCATCACTTCTCAGATATGGGTCTTATCCTTTTTGTAGCAGATCAAAATTTGTAGATGTATTTTTTTTTGTCCATTTTGTCTGTCTGCACCAATGAGACTTTTTTATTTCAGAATTTTATTTATATATGTGTTTTCTAGTCCTATTTGGCAAAAAGTTCCATAATTGTTTTCCATTTGAAAACTATGTTATGACATGAGCTATAACAATGATGCTTTATTGTTTGCATATTTCCCTTTTATGGTATAAAACTGTACATCTTATGCTAATGAAGATTCAAGAACTCAGTGCCCCTACAGATAAGGCTGCTTTCCTCTAGGAAATTTAGTGTAAACTGAGAAGCATTCTACTCTACAATGCTATAAAGTACTAACTTTTACTTAAGGATTTTGATGTGTGAGAGATTTAAATGTTACTGTATCTACAATCACAGAGAACAAAATGGACTCATATAAGTTACCTGGGTGAATGGTGTCCTTAATTCAGCCAGTCATAGTATTCTGAGGAACACAGTAACTATCCCTCTGCAAGAAATTAAAAATTACAATTTTATGATATGTCTGGTCTGTGTTTGGACAGAGGTCTGGTGCTCTGACATGCCTGGTGAGACAAGTTAACACAGTATAAGAAGACTTTACATTGTATTTGTCTGCTGTAGCTTGTTGTAACAGAAATTTCATTCTTGTCGGAGATTACTACTTTGTATTCAGATTTCACATTCTCCTGCAAAAGCACATGCTCCTGTTTTGTTTCAGACTTTTTGTTTTAAACCCTTTATGTCCCCTTTTCTGTTAATATAAAGATGAATTTTTCTCTGCTGCAGGAGTTTGTGTTTTGAATATGTTTTAGGTTTAGATTCTCAGTGATAGAGGCGTTAAAAACGGTGACACAAACACTGTTATAGTTAGAACATTTCTGTTTCTCAAGCATATAGCACAATAATATGATTTCTCTTACTCCCTTCAGCTGAAAGAATCTTTCAAAGCAACAGGAACAGTAGTCACAACACTAGGAACTTAAGTTACTGCTGTGAAATTTGTTCAGCTTTGCTTCTTCTGTGGGAAAAGAAAACCCCCCAGGACACAGAAAATAAATGAAAGGGTTTACAGGATTAGTAAATGATCTTTGTGATCATGGCAAGTCCTGAGACCTATAACTAGCAGTAGTAATCAGAACCTAATTTTTCTGGGTTTCTAGGATATTGTAATGAAAAATGGTTGGGAAATCAAGAAAATATCTTAAATTGTACATCATAAGGGTATATTCTTGCTAAGAAATTGCAAAGATTTAACAATTCCCACTTGTTAATGTTAAGATTTATTAATATTTATGAATGTGTGTTTATGTTTATTTGTATTTATTAATGGCATATTATACAATTATTTATCTACTAATTATTTATTGTTAGTGTATTTATAAATAACACTATGTGCATTAGTATTTATTTTAGATATTTATTTATATTTTAAAAATATTTTCTTGTTGATAAGTCATTCCTACTAATAAATTGCAAAGAAATCTAAGGCTTAGCCATTCTGGAGAAGGGCAGTGGATTGAGAAAGAAAGAAAGTGAGAGTGTTAGGGGTTTTGTTTTACATGAAAGTGTTTAGTTTTGGAAAATGAGTTAAAACTCTCTTTTTTGATATTTGGTGTGGGAAACAGTGAAGTGCCTCTTACTTTAAATATATTGTTTTATTAATGGATTGGAAATACTGTTCAGAAAGAAGGCTGGCACTTTTCAGGTGACTTTGGCTATATAGTGTCCTTGGATAGTGTTTGAATACTGCAGTGATTGACAGCCTCTTGTAAAACCTCTCAAAGGAGAAGGACACTTTAAGAGAAGTCTTTCCTTCTCATATAGCTGATCTCACATATCATCTGATGGCAACCTGTTCTGACCTAAAACTCTTCAAATGCAATTTAAATTTCAGTGTGCCCTGAAACTTCAATTAACCTAGAAGAAATATACAGCTGTAGGCTGTTGTAAAAGTTATGGACATTTCAGATAACTGTTATGAAGCAAATATTTAATTTCCAGCCTATGCCTATTTCTTTGCTCATATAACAGTTGTGCACACTGGTTACCCACCTGCCTATTCCAGGATACCCAAGAGCTTCTTTTGAGCTACTGATTCCATTCCTGCTTTCAGCACAGGTAGGGATAAAGCTTTGTCATTTCATTAAAGGTTTTAAATTTTCTTCTAATTGCAACACCTAAAATGAGCTGACAACTGATCTTAGAACAGCAGTGACAGAGGCTATACCAGTAACAAATACCTGGCTTTGTGCTGCTGGTAGGGAAACTGTGCAATGTGTTGGTGGAAGAGAAAAGAGCAAAATCCATAATGAAAAGGCCTGATGGATTTGGAAGAATGTATCAGACAAGTGTCCTAATCCTGTTTTTTCCCCTTCACACTGTTGCAGCAGGCTCACTCACTTTTCCTGTACTGTGTTGAGCAATGCTCTCTTCATCCATAGTCACTCTGCACCTGAGAGAAATTTTTGTTGCATAGGCAAGCTGGTTATAAATCTTCAGTCTTTCTTATTTTTTGACATCATGGTAGAAGACCCAGTACAATGCAGCCTATGAGCTATACCTCGGAACCAATTGCCATATTCTAGGACAGTAGAAGTATTTTATTTTCTTTTGAAAGTGGATGGTAAAAAAAGCAAGACCTAATCCAAACTTAGTCCAGTATAAATCTTGGACAGTTTAGTATAAAATGCCTTTGAAGGAAGGATGAAAATTAAATTAGGGGAGTTATGCTTCTTCACAAATTTTCTACTTTTCTTCACTAATTTTCTATTTTTCTGTGTTTTTGTGGTCAATGGCACACATTAAAAAAGGTTTGAAATTTTGTACCCCATAGTATAGAAAGTTAAACACCGCTTCACACATACCTAAATGACTCTGCAAAGTGCAGGTAGTTAAAGTAAAATAGTTTTTAACTTGCAGTGTTTGGTTTTGGTACAAATGCTTTCTGTTTCTTTTTTTTCATTCAGTGAGCAGCATTTTGTTGCTGACACTAGTGGAATTTTCATCCCTAGTAAAGCAGTGTTCTCATCCCTAGTAAAGCACTCTTCTCATCTCTAATAAAGCACTATTTTCATCCCTGTTTTGTAAAATGGCCGTGAGATGAGACTGAAGTGTTAATCTGACCACATAGGTTAACTTGACCTGGTTATAAGCATCACAGCTGAGAAAGCATGCATAGAACAGGTGGAAAGCGTTTGACAAAGATCCAAGTACAGATTTAGACCTTAGAGTGAAAAGGGTTTTGCTTATGCTATGAAGTCTGTTTCACTAGTAGAACTCTTTATTCTAACCTCCTGTCCTGGTTGCATCTTGCTGCTTCTTCGGTTATTCAGTTTTAGTTTTAACTGTTTTTTTTTAAGCTTAAGTCATACTTTTTTTTTTCTTTTTTTTTTTTTTTCTTTTTTTTTTTTTTTTGAGCTTAAAGCAGCTTTTTGTGTGGTAGATGTCACTAAGATTAAAAATAGGCAAGACGTATTCTCATTAAATAGTGAAAGGATAATGATAAAAAATGTGTTTCAATTAATGCTATGAAAGTTAGTTTGTTTCTGTTTAGCAAGTCATTAATAAAATAACATAAGCAGCATAAAAGTATATCTTTCCAGGGTTTTGGTCAGAAGAGCCCCCAGGAATCCATGGACTTATTGATCACCTCCCAACAGCGTAAAACCCATCAAGTTTAACAATGCTGGCAAGCCCAGCACCTTTCCAATGCAGGGTCCCTGCAGCTGACATGGAGTGGGTACATTCAGCTGCCACTAGAGGAGATGAGGGATGAGGGGCCAGTGCCAAGGTGAAGAGAAACAGGGACCGCCCTAAAGGAATGTGCAATTTCTGAGCCAGTGGTCCCCAAATACCAATCCTCTTCCCACTGCTGCAAAGACAGAGTCCCTCTAAATTACACCATCACTACAAGAAGAAGAGTCTTGCTGGTTCTGAACATTTTGGGGTTCACATTTAGTTTTGGCTTTTAGCAGTATGTAGCCAGAGTAACTCCAGTGAAGTCAATAATCAATTGTATAGCTAGAGACACACAATTTTGAAATTTGGCTCTGTCATTTTCATTTGAGGAAGTTAATAAGGCCAAGAAATCATTGATGAACTTGGCTAATCTTCAAGTGACTTACTGAGGCTACCCCTCTTCTAATTCCTCAAAAATAAAATAAAATAAATGAAGACACAAGTTCTAAAACAGCATGCAAGAAAGCACTTGTTTGCAAATTTTAATGAAAACTCAGCTGTAAGACAAAAAAAGCCCATAATGAAAATTGGATTTGTATTACGCTATAATTTTTGTAATCTCTGTAATCTGTGTAATCACTTGTAATCTCTGCTGAGTTGCTCTGTAGTCAGAGGCTGTTCATGGAAGTTGACATGATATATAGATAGACATAGACATAGATATAGATATAGATATAGATATAGATATAGATATAGATATAGATATAGATATAGATATAGATAGATATAGATATATGACTTGTGTTTGCTGCCAAATCAAAATGACACCTGGAGGCAATAAAAGCAATTAACAGGTGGATATGCTTTCGGGAAGTTCACATATGTATAAAACTAAGCCAAAATCTGTGAGTGTAGTCCAAGGCCTCTTGTGACCTGAATTCTATCTTATTGTCATAAATATGTTATTACCTTGCAATTTTTGATTAAATATCTTAGGGGTTGAAACTGGATGGTCTTTAAGGACTCTTACAATGAAAAACAATTTCTGATTTTGCCTGGAAAACAGTGACCTGACACCAGAACACAGTGGAATTCAAAAGTTTCTCATGCATAGCTCAAGTAACTGCTTGCATTAAACAAAGTATCAGCATTCAAAACTTCCATGAAATTGAATCCTAACTTTCAAAGCACGGTCTTGTGTGAGCAAGTTGCAGGAAAGCACATTTAGTAGTTGCCAGAATTTTTTTAATTTTAATTTTAATTCCTTGGGTAGATGAAGAATATTTAGGAGACTGCCTTGACTTACATCACTTGCCAATAATGTGTCAATATTTAACATTTCAAATGATGATATGATAACTCAGTAGAAGGGTATCTAGGGCTGATAAGATATCACTGTGCTGGTGAGTATTGATCATTTAATTTGCTTAAACTTCTTTCTTTCTCATCCTGGCAACATGAGTCATTACAGTGGTGGTGCTGTCTCCAGTGTATAATTTAAAGCATCCTTACTTGGAAGCATTCCAACTTAGTATCTGGCAGCACAACAGTCATGTATCTACTAAAACTTCAAGTACATGCCCATTAATTTTAAGACTAATCTTTTTTTTTCCAAGATTTCTTACATCATACTCCTGAACTCCTGAAGAATTGCGGTAAAGAAAGCAGAAAATTTGATTTATGTATTTCACCAACTTAATCATGGAAATTTAAACATCAGTTAAGTAACATGAGAATAAATAATTCTTCTAACTAAAGAAGGAATCATTACTGATTTATGATTCCTGTGAATTTTATTAATATATGTTTAATTCAGACTGAGAAATAGGAGAACCCTTCTTCATTCTTTGAAAGAGACATGGAAATTAATAGGAATTTATTAACTAATGAATCTGGATGGGTTTGTACTATCACATGTAATGATGATTATGCAACAGAGAGGACAAAAAACTAAGTTTTTTGTCACTGCAATAATTGTGGATAAATTTACACTCATTCACAAATGAGACAGTCCCATATTGGCAATAAGTCCAATAAATGATGGCTTTAAAATCTATAATATAGAGGTTTTACTGAAGTTTATACTGGAAAACAGAGAATTATCTTGATGACCTTACGGGCTAATCTGCTGACATCATCCCATCAGTGTGGCTAGCAGAAAAAATACATCTTTCTTCTGGTTTAAGAGAGATGCCCTGTTATTACCTACAGTCTAAAATGGGAATGATTCTTCTGTGAATTGAGTCCCCTTTCAGAAAAATGCTGAACATCACCTTTTGTAAGACAAGTCATCCTGAGGCTTGTCCTGCTGAGTGGGTTTTTGTTTTTTTTCTCCTTTTTTTTTTTTTTTTTTTTTTTTTTTGTTTGTTTGGGGTTTTTTTGTTTGTTTGGGGTTTTTTTTTGGGTTTTTTTAAATATTCTGCTACAGAATTGGTACCAAATGTCTACATTTAGACCTTGAGACCCTTGTGGGAGAATTAGTCAAATCAAATCTGCTTCTGTCTCTACTATAGGTACTGCTTTTTAAAAGTAGCTGTTAGTTTAGGACTAACAAAAAGTGTTGTCTTGATTCTGCTAGTAATTCACCATCCATCAACACTAGCAAAGACCAGAGGTACGGAACAAGAGGTCAGTGGAGCCAGCTGTCCTAGCTCATACTGTTGAGTCAGTCCCCTGGTGTCTCATCTTGGGGTGACATGTGAGCTAATAAATCTATCTCTTCTACATCCACAGAGATAGAAAAACAGTAGTAATAACACATATCTCATTCAGGAGGACTGCAGCTTCTCCTGACAGAACAGTGCATTACTCTACGTGTCAAGTATATGTCCTGATTGTGCCATGATCTTCCTTGTCTCCACTGACTCCCATCTGTGTGTAGGAAGAGCCTGATCTATGTTCCATGAGAAACCTCAGAGGAGAGACATTACTGAAAAAGGAATGTTCACCCATAGTATTTTTGTGCTGTAGCAACTTATGGTTTAAAATCAAGGGGGAGTTCAAGCAGATTAACTTGATAACTCTGTTGTTTCTAAATGATGCCATGTAACTGCTGTAAAGTTCTCACAGTTTGCTACAGAACAACCAACAGGCTTTCTTTTTGAGCCATTATTTCAAGTAGGTGGAAAAATACAACCAAGCAGCCTTGTGATTGCAAAAGCCTTTCTTTCTTTTGTAAACAAGTCACAAAGAGCCTCCTACTACAGTCACAAGGGGAAAGACATAAACGAGAATTTTTAGATGCAGGAAAGGTCACCTGTTGTTCCTGAATACATATCTTACAGCTCAGTGGTGGGTTATGCCCCCTTTCATGCTACCTCCCTAAGCAAATCCATTTTTGTCCATCCAGTTTCAGCTGGAGGTAGATAACAACTTAATTGGACTCTCCTTAAAAACCCAGGAAACTGAACTGCAGACTTAGTGGCAGGAATGTGAGCATGAAAACCTTTGGTTTTCCTGCCCTTGCCCCTCTCCTTCTGTTGCTGGGAATTCTGGGTGGACCAGCTGAGACACCACTGTTTCTCAAACCTCCCATTCATCCACAATCAGATCTATTGAGAAACTGACAGTCATTCTTGGCAGAAAAATAATGAAGCCAATCTTCAGCACAATATGTCTGAGATTTGCTGAACAGCCAGTACTTCTGGACAGCAGGTGGTACAGCTGCTGCACATGCCCCAGCTTGCTCTCCCAATGTGCTGCCAAGTTCAAAGCTCGGGTTCAAAAGAAAGATGGAGGAAGAACTGGCTTTTGAGACAAGCAAGTTCATTTATGCAGGGCTTGGAAGAACACTGTTAAGAAACAGCATAATTAGAAAGTGCCTGTCAAATAAAAGAACTGCAGTGCAGTTTTCAGACTATGCATCTAAGGTTCTCTTCATAAAAAGACAAGAATATATCCTGACTGAGGAAGGCTATGTAAGATAACTTGGCCATGAAATTAAAGGCTTATTTCATGTGGGGATAGGAAGTTCCACCTGGGGCTATTGGACTTTCTTTCTCCTGGGAAGAAATAAAGTAATTCGCAAATGTTTTTGGATTATGTGGCAGAAATCCTCCCACTGTAATATTTCCTGTGTTTTGTTCTAGTTGCTGTGCTGAAGGCATCATGTTGTCCACAGATTCAGCATTACTCACCCAGATATTTTAAAGGTGTATATGCTGGAGAACAACCCAAGATTTCAAAATATATAGAGGTATATTCCACTAGATGCTGGCTGGGTTTTGTTGTGATTTAAGAATTCTGAGAGTACAAATAAGATTTTCAGATTATTCTTTAATCACGTGACTGAAAGAGTAAGCTGTAAACAGTAACCAGCTATGTCAACCAAATCACAAGAGCATCCACCATTAGAGTTTGGATGGTGATGCTTTGTAAGGAAATCTTTTGGTATGCAGAGAAAGAAAAAAAAAAAAGAGCACTAATATTAGAGAAACAAACTCTGTTTAGTTAAAACAGGTCCAGTGAGCACCTCTCTTCACCAAATGAGAAACTCAGTTCACAGCTTTAAAAGTCAGGATTTTGCACAAGAACAAACAGCCAAAGGGAGAACCAAGTTGGAACAAATGTTCTGAGTCTTGGTGGAATAAAGAAGAAAAAGTAGGTGACTCATCTCTGCAGTCATTAGTCAAAAGGGAAAGAGAAATCAAATAATATTAGCAGAAGTGTATTGAAAGAGCTCTATATTTGAAGCAAAGAACAAGACAGACTAAGCTTTGCAAACCTTTAAGTCTAAATGTGAGATTCAACATAAAAATGAGGCAAATACTGAAAAGTGCAGAGGTGACCTAAATAATCATTCTAGTCTTGTGTTACCTGTCTATACTGATAATGATCTACATTGATAATATATAAGGCAACTCTGGGAAAGGGCTGGCCTGAATTAAATATTTCTGTCCAACCACCAGTACCAGTCACCACTGACCCCTGATTGGAGCACTCAGGCATTATGAAAATACACGTAATAATTACAACAGTATTTTATAGAGCACTAGTGAGTAATTACATTATAACTTTGCACATCAGGATGCAGCAAGCACTCTGATTCTGTGAATGCATACATGCGCTTTGCAATGCCAGAGGAACACAAATACTTTTCCAATTGAAGCCTCTGTAACATTACAGTATTTCTTCAAAGGCACAGCTATTGGAGCGAGAGTGACAGCGGTACTTGTGCACTGTTCTCTGTACTGTTAGTGACACAGCCACCATGTACATGAAAGCTCCCTGACTTTGCTGCTCTTTTACTACTGATCGGAGAACTCGCCCAGACAATTCACAGCTTGTCGCTGCATGTCAATGGTGCAATTTAACTGACTGTAAATAACCATGGAAGAAAAAAATATGTTGTTTCCAGAAAATACAGAAGTAAAACTGTCTCATAAATTAGGTGCTCTGTCATGATGGTTTTAAGGCGACTTTGAAGTTAAAGGTTCATTTATATCTGAAATCTGATATACTACATTTTAAAAATGCAAAACTAATATGACTGAAATAGTGTTTGTGTTCTTGTATAGAAATGCTGTTTTTCTTCCAATTATCACATTTTTTTACATTTGAGTGAGTAGATAGAGGAGGCTACCTTTGTGTCTACTGTACCACAGAATTATTTGCTAACATATTATGTAAAAAAAATCCAAATTTAAGCTTTATATTTTCTCCCGCTCAGAGAAGATATAGTAAATCCACTAAGAGGTCTGTATTGTCAGAAATAAAAGATTTAAAGAAAGGGTTTGCTAAATTCTTTTTAAATTCTACCACTCTTCTGTTGGTACACACACTATTTAATGCTTTGAAGTTCACTTAAGACCAGGTGAGACATCTGCTGTTAAGTGGTCTGGCAATTCATGTTTTTATATGACCATGAATCATACAGCAAAGACTGTAACATCTGTTGATATTATTCTTTATTGAGACATTTTAACTAAATTATTTTCCCAATTTTATTTTGTTTCTGTTGTTTTACTTGATGTTAATTTGGAAAAATGACAGTTCTAAAGGGTACCCTGGTGCATTAAACATCCTTCAAATTCTGCTAAGTGTATAGAAGGGATGAGAAATCCCTTATGTCAGCATATGCCCTTTAAAATACTATTCAGCTTTACAGTAGACTTGACTAAATAGGTCTTGGGAAAAAAATGACTTGTTCTGCTGAAATGTTTAGACTCAGATTCTTGTTTGTTTTCTTTTTTATTCTTTTTAAGAAAAGATCTTTTTTTAGAAAACTCCCATTTCAAATTACTTCACTGCTTTTTAATTTGTGTGAAATACAGACTTAATGAGTAAGGGGAAATTCCTGTATGAGATAGAGGCTTGAGCTATAAATTAATTCAAGCAAAGTACAAAGAAATAAAATGTATATGTCTGAATCATTCACACCGTGGGACACTAACACTTCTCTACAGAGTAGTTTTAGATAGATGGTTAGGAACTTCTGTTGACCTATGCACTATTTTGTATTATCTTCAGGAGAGCTATGGCTGGTGTTGTGTCCTCCAGGGCTTTCAAATGAATCAGAAGAGTACTCAAAAAATGGGGCAATAAAAGTTATGCATTATTTCAAAAGGATCAAGGGAATTAATTGAAAGAATAGACAGCACTTTTTTAAGAAGTTGGGAAGAATTTTAGTTTTTCATGAAAATGTTTTTCATGAAAATTGTTAGGTTGGGATAGTGCATCTCTTTGTATCCAGGTTTTCTGCTTCACAGAGGATCACAAGAGGCCCAGAGAACCCACTAACTTGCATCATCATTTTTGGGTGTTGTATATCTCTCAGATTAATTTTTCATATAATTTCCAGTCACGGCATAAATTCCAGCTGAGAATTCATATCCTTTCTACCAGTGTTTGCACCTCCCACCCCACTCAAGTGGCTAGTCACATCCTAGGACACAGGACATGCTGCACAAATGCTCAGCCTCGGGGTTTTGAGCATTTTTACATGGTCTCCTGCAGTGGATGTCAAAACTCAAGGGACTTTTTACAAAGGCTTCTAGTTACAAGACAAGGGGAAATGGATTTTAACTTGGATTAAATGAGGGTAGATTTAGATAAGATAATAGGAAGAAATTCTTGAAGGTGGTGAGGCATGGGAACATGTTGCCAGGAGAAGCTGTGGATGTCCCATCTCTGGAAATGTTCTAGGCAAGGGTGGACTGGTATCAGAGCAACCTGGTCTAGTGGGAGGTGTCCCTGCCCATGACAAGGCTGTTGGAACATGGTGATTTTTAAGGTTCCTTCAAACCACAACCATTCTATGATTCTGTGAAATGCTGTGATTTTATGATGTGCAATGGACAAAGACTGACTTTGAAATTGCTTAATATGAGTTACAGAAAGAATCTCTAACAACATTCTCCACGGAAGGTAAACTTCTTCAGAACAATTCCCTTGATGTAACATTTATGCTACAGTACATTGTTTTCCTTAGTTGTAGACATAGGAATTATGTTTGTAGATATTATATATGTAAATATCTCTACATAAAGTTAACACTTGGATTAAATATTAGATGGAATAAAGCCTTGGGTGTTGTGCATTTTCCAAATGCCAACATTTGCAGACAGCAAGTGGCTGGTTGGGGCCCTTCTTGCATGCCTTCATTATCCTGCAACAGACACAGATTATTTTTGAACCATCCAATTGGATTCTTCATGATTTAAGATGATTTTCATTTTTTTTAACTGACTAATACATGGAGAATCTGAAACATCCAATTTTGTAGAGATATTATGACAACAAATGTCAATTCAGAAATCTGTACCTAAATTTCTGGTTAAAAAAATATATCAACAGTAGATTTATGTTCATCCTTTACTGCTTCTATATTATAGAAACCATAGAAATTTTTTTAATATTTTACATTTATTTCCCTAATTTCTGAAAGGACTGCAATTATAGGATGGAAATACAGAAGCCCCTATGTTTGCATTTGCCTTATCACAGAGAACCTAAAACACTTAGAAGTTTGCAAAGTGCAAGTGAACTGACAATTCCATTATGCTTTTAGTCTGTAGAAAACCAGCAGGACCACCAATAGCACCTAAGATGTCACCACTGACTTGCCACTAAACAAATACAGTCTTTAAAGCCTTTACAAAACAGTGTGTTTACTGCACACTTGACCCTCCTCTGACTAATTTTCTGAGACAGACCTGTGTGTCCTATAGATGGGTTTAATCTGATGTTTATGTCATGCGTAAACACACACACACACAAAATAATGGAAGTAATCAAAGGCAAGGCTGAAAATTTGGTTCAGTCACATGTTTTCTACGTGCAAACTATACCCTTTTTCCTGCCGTATCATGTATAGGTGGGAGATACCAAAATGGCTTGATTTAATTAGGGGCTCTATAAACCAGACGGGTTGTTTTTCTTGCTTATAACTTCCTTTCTTAATTCACAAATATGCACAAACCCACACCCAGAGGAAACTATCAGTGTGCCAGCCTGGCCAGTGTCCTGCAGGCTGCTTGCCAGGGCTTATTACTGCAAGACATTACCTGCTCTGTGAAGGGAAGAATAAGGCTGCACCAGAAGCATGTAAAAGCACTTTTTCTTCCTGCTAAATAGGGGTACAAAGCAGGCAAACACCACTTTATTGGTCACAGCCAATGGGAAGAAAGTTCTGCTTATCAAACCTGATTCCCTTTTATGACAAGGTGTAGTGGTTTCATGTTCGCCGAATTTGGTGTCTGCTCTTTTTTACCTTTGGGAGATAGGATTTTGGAGAAAAAGGCAAAACAGGCCCCAACTTAAGGAAAACAGTTTATTAACGCACACGAAGAAGAAGAAAATAAGAAAACAAAAAACCACAAATGAAATTTTTAAACCAGCCCTTTCTCCCGCCACAAACTGTTCATTTTCTACAAACAGTGTAAAGAGGAAAAACTCAGAACCCCAGGTCAGTACCACTTATAAAACAGTCTTTCATTCAGTCTTTGAGACAGAGAAGTCTCTCCTGTTGTTTGTTAACTTTCCACAAGGAAAACAGTCTGCTTGTGGCTTCTGACTCACACAAATGCAGCCTATCCGGGGAAGTTCTGCAGCTGTGGAACCTCCCATATCATGTAGCCTTTCCCTTGTCTATGCATGGGCCATAGACTCACATCTTGCGGTGGCACTTTTAAAGATAAGCAACTTCAAAGGCAAAGGATTTTTCATCTTTGGGAACAGAGGTGTCTTCTTACTTTTTCACTGGCACAGGGGGCTTCTTCTCATCTCTCTCTGTTCAAACCTCCTAAGGGATCACCAAATCACAGATTCTAATTCAATATTCACTCAAGTAATCACAGATACCTTTGCTCAAAAAATCCACAAATCATGTCCCCAATTCATATTGTCTGCGATTTATAGATTAGTCTAGCATATTCGTACTATAGTCTGTTACCATAACTCATAGGAAATTTTTCATCTTAGAACTAAGGCAACTTGTCATCTCTTCCACCATTGTCCCTTTACATATCTCCAATGTGGCCATCTCTGTCACTAAGGAAAAGTTAGGTTTTTGAAAATTTCATCTGTGCCAAGGAAGAGTTAAATTTTGCCAGGTCTTCTTTTCTCCGGGCTGCAGCTGACTTCAACGCCATGCTGGCCAGGCTGATGGGGGTAGGGGCGGGGGAAGAAACTCATGCAGATCGGAGCAGTTGGGGCAGTCAGGGATCTCAGCTGCAGCCTCCACCCCCAGCAGCTGATGGGGTGCTTGGAGGCACGGCAAGACCAGGGCTGGCTCCCCCCACAGCAGGGAAGCAGTGGGGCCTGGCCACTCTGGGCCTCCCCTCAAGAGACTGTGTTACTTTCTCAGGCTGGAAGTAGAAAAAGGGCCTGGCTTGGGCACACTCAGTTATATATGGGTATTACCAAAAGTCGCCTTCAGATCTCTTAGTGGTCAAACTACCTGCCAATAGAAAGAACTGCCTCCTGTCCCTGTCCTGGACCAGGACAGGTCCCTGTCCTTTCCAAAACAAAGTCCCAGGTCCTGACAGGGCAATATTCGATTAACCAAAACCAAACTGAGTTAACCTATGACACAAGGTAACCCACTAGTTGACCAAGGGAATCCAGTGGATGTAATCTTTATGGATTTCATCACAGTTTTCAATACTGTTGCTCTCACTGTATCTTTCTGGATAAAATATCCGGTGCTCAGCTGGATAAAACACCATGCAAGGGCTGAGCAACTGGCTCAGGGGTCAGGCACAAAGGGTTACAGTGAACGTAGTGACATCAGACTGGTGACCGGTCACTAGTGGGGTTTCACAGGGCTCTATCCTCAACTCTGTGCGTGTTAAAAATAGGCCAGGACACCAGTTCCCTTTGAAAGGCCTTTATTGGAAACAGCCTGGGTAGGGGGCTCGAGGGGCATGCGCACACCATCGCTGCTCCCTGGACGGCCCAGAGGGGGAGGAGATCAGCTCTGTCGCACAGCGGTTCTGGGCCTCCCGTCCTCACGGGAGTCCCTGGAAAGACACTGTTGGGCTCATTGTCTGGGGGTGTCATGCAGAGTGGGTGTTACTTAACTTGTGGTGACAAGGCAAAGAGCCTCGGCAAGTAGCCTGATGTTTTCCCTGCTCACTGGTGTAATTTAGAGTCTTGTCTGGGCAGTGGCTCACTGGATCTAGGGTTTTTAGGTGTCCACTCCACTTCCTCTGGGCTCTGCGGTCCATGGGAGTTCTCTGGTTTGCACGTCGCCATTAGGGGTGCGCGGGGAGCAGCAGACACAAGGCCTGATGGGAAGGATACAGTTTCAAAATGGATGCCGATAGGGAGTGGGGATAAGGAATAGGGGTAAAGGTATACAAATAAACTTATTCAACAATATTTAACAAGTAAACTTGAATGATAAGGGATAAAAATGGACAAGTCTTTAACCTAGTGAACTTGGAACAGTAACTTATGCTGCTATTGAGTGGGAGATGAGCAACTAGGAGCCTTAACAAGGGTACAGCTTTGAGGTAGTATTAACAGTTGATACAAATATTTACAACAATTAACAACAGTGACTACTTAAGTAGATACTTTATAAGAATCTTGTGTTTTGGGGATTTATGCCCTACATGCTCTTCATCTTCATAAATGGCTTGGACAGAGGACTGGAAGGGTTGCTAAGCAAGTTCACAGATGATACAAAACTGGGAGGAGCAGCTGACTCCCTCAAAGTCAGGGAGGCCCTGAAGAGAGACCTTGACAAATGAGACAACTGTGCAGGCACCAACTGTATGAAATTCAACTGTATGAGGCTGGAGAGCTGTACCACAGAAAGAGGCCTGGGGTCCTGGTTGATGGCAAGTTGAACATGAACCTGCAGTGCCCTGGCAACCAGGAGGGCCAACTCTGTCCTGGGAGACATCAGGCACAGCCTCACAGCCAGGCAAGGGAGGGGATTGTCCTGCTCTGCTCTGCACTGGGGTGGCCTCACCTCAAGTGCTGGGGGCAGTTTTGGATGCTACAATACAAAAAAGACATTGAGCAGTTAGAGAGTGTCCAAAGGAGGGCCATGAGGATGGTGAAGGACCTTGAGGGAAGCTGTGTGAGGAATGGCTGAGGTCACTTGGTCTGTTCAGCCTGGAGAAGAGGAAACTGAGGGGAGACCTCACTGCAGTTACTCCTTCCTTGTGAGGGGCAGAGGAGGGGCAGACACTGATCTTTTCTTCGTGGTGACAACGACAGGACACAAGGGAGTGGCCTGAAGTTGTAGCGGAGAAGATTTAGGTTGGATATTGGAAATGGTTCTTCACCCAGAGGGTGGCTGGGCACTGGAACAGGCTCCCCAGGGAAGCTGTCACAGCACCACCCTAACAGAGTTCAAGAAGTGGTTGGAGAATGCTCTCAGACAAATGGAATGACTCGGGGGAAGAGGCTGTGCAGGGTTAGGAGTGGGGCTTGTGAATCTGTGTGGATCCTTTCCAAGTCAACATGTTCTGTGATTCTGTAATTCAGTCTGGGCTTATCAAGGTTATTCGCTAGAATAACCTTCCTGCTAAACCCACAGGTAAGACTTCTTTGGAGGTAATGGATGCATTGCTTATCCTGTATCTGAAAGCAGACTGGGAGGCACCTTCACACACAGCTGTGATGGATAGAAAAAGCTGGTTTTGGCATGTTGGAAGTCCTGGGCACTGGACACCCATGATAGCTTCAGGAGAAGGGTGGGGATAGATGATGTCTCTCCCTTGGGGTACTCCTCACCACAACTCCTATCCTGATGGTTCTGTCTTGTCATGAGGTGGTAGTATTTAATTTCCACTCTCTGGCTCTAGATGCATTTGGCATCACATTCTCTTTTCCCAGATTACTTTGCCTTGCAGCAGACTCCTCCACAGCATGGTTATGAACAGTTCGTTCTGTGTACCGTGGATGTAATCCTTAGCACTTGGACCTCAGCCCTCTGATCTGTGAGGCCGCCTCAAAGTGAGGGATGAGCTTATTATTTGATTTCACTGAATTAATTTTTTTCACTGAAGTTCTGTGTATGATCTGAGATATGCCAGCTAAGGTTTGACCCATAATCTGGGGTCACTGACTTAGTCATTGGTCTATTTAGTCTTTCCAAGGATATCCCTTATTCAATAGGATTAGGACTAGGAGAAAGCAGTCCCAGGGTCTGCAAGCCAGGAGAGCTCCATTTGCACCGGATGTGGTCTTTGCATGACAGAAGGCTCTTGGCAGCCTTTGAGGGTTCAAGATATACAAAACATTTCATACGTTTAAGATGGAATCTGCTTTATAACTGGAATGGCAGAGTGTGGGTTTGAAATGGAAATATCCACAATGAAAAATTGCCTGTGATCATGTGTCGGTGGTAAGAGTATAGCTGAGTTTTGTTCATTGAAAGAAAAGGAAAATGTGCTGACCTCACTGAATTCAATCACAATGGGATAACTGTGTTTTGACTTTACTCTGAGAAAAAATAAGTGTAAAGTGTTAGGTAAGTGAGTTTCAACAAAAAAAGACAACATGAACTTTCTCGCACAAGACCATGGTGATAAACCTCACTGTGAATCTCAGAGACACTGCTTAACTCAAACTGAAATAAATGCATCAGGTATATGTGGGTGATCTATGGAGCAACTCCAAAAGCATGAAGTTTGCATTATTTTAAATTAAGGCAGAGAGGAAGTCTGATTTCTGTACAGTCTTATTTCTATATATGTACTTCTAGAGATGAAGTAGAAACCAGATCCGATCAAAGCTTTTGGGTTTTCCAAAAGAAGCTGGAAAATAATATAAATACCCTAGAGGTGATCTTTAAGCCTTTCAATTTAGAAAAAGGTATTATGGTGGAAATAGTTCTTTATGATTTTAGGAAGGTTCCACTCCATCCTACTGCTCCTAGGAACACATTTCAGTCAGCCTTATTGCAGTTGCTTCAGGCTGTCTATCTGATATATTGATGAACTAGCTAAGCATGAATGCTTTTTTCTTTTTTAGCTGATGCTCAAAAATTAGATTTAAATTATGTCCCATTTAGATAGAAAAAGAAGTGGTGAAATTAAAGAAATATTTTTAAATCAAGCTTTGAATTTTGGCACTTTACAAGCAGAGACCAATCACTTTGTGGAGACATTTTCCCATTTCAGTACTATTTCTCTTGAATTTCACTAATCCATAAAACCGCGTATATCAAATTGTGTAGTCTTCGCACAGACAGAGTGCTTCACTGTCATTCTGAAACTTATGTTTGTTCTGAGATGTTGCTACACAGTCATGGCTCGTTGAACAAATGTATATAAGGAATATATAAGGCAACAGTCATGGTGACATTTGTAGAGTTTGGGGTTTTTGCATTCTTTACTGAAACTAGTTTTATGAAAACCACAATACTATCTGTGTATTACAGAAGGTGTAAGAGCCCATTTGTCTTTCATTAATCCTTTCAGCAATACTAATTACTTAGGAGAACGTCCTAAATAAACAAGAACAAGAAGAAGAAAACCAATATATATGGTGTAGGTAAGGCAGATAGGTGGGAGAGAAGTAACACAGGCAGAAAATATCTTAGAATTTTTAGGGTTGGGGGACCTAAAAGTTTTATTTCCAACCCTCATGCTATGGGCAGGGACACCTTCCACTAGATCAGGTTACTCAGAGCCCAGTCCAGGCTGGCCTTGGACATGTCCAGGGATGGAACATTGACAGCTTCTTTGGGCAACATGTGCTGGGGCCTCACCAGGCTCACAGTGAAGAATTTCTTCCTAATATTTTCTTTCCAGGCTGAGTACATACATTTTTATTGGACATCAGAATACTCCTAATGTGGCTATACAATCTAGACTAAAAGCTTTCTAATAAACAAAGCTTCTAATATAATTGAATTTAAATAAAGCACTATCTACTCAGTAGATTATATTAAAAAAAAATCTCACCTTATTTTGCTGTTCTGATTAGTAAATTGAGAGACATAATAATTTTAATATTTGCAAGTAGATATTAATATTTTATCTCTATCAGTCTGTCTAAGTGTAGGAAAACATACTACTTGCCTGGCAGCCTAAAGGATTTTTTATATAACTACAAAACAATATAGAAATACAGAAACTGTCTGTATGCATTTATGTGGTATTTATTTTGTAAAAAAGGTAGAAAATTAAAAATGGAAACTGCCCTGAGAAATGTGTTAAAAATAGAAGCCTAGAGCTGTTGGCCTGGATCTGGGTAAAATAAGATTCATGATAGTTTAATTTGATCTGTGCTGTAGGGATTTATAATTTTTTGTTTCTGTATAGAAAAACTTTCACACAGCAACAAAGTCTTGACCTGAAAGGGAACATCTGAAATAATATACAAATAAAGTTCTAAAACAATTCCTCCTGTAGTCTTGTCAGAAGAATTGCAATGGCTAATTAATGAAAGGGTGAGAATATGACAAATTTCTCAAAAAACTGAACATAATTTTTCCCCAGACCAGCTGATATTGGTAAAATATTATATCATTCCAAACAAGTCCATCATAGCATTAGTCATGGATTCAATAAATCAATTTTTAAACAATTTTCTAGTCAATTTAGTGGTGCCAAATGATGACAAATTAAAACTTTGTGGATTTTTTGAGTTCTTTCCCAAACACAAAGCTACACTGTCAAAGGAGTTTCCTGATTTAGTTAAGTCTTAGAGCAAGTTGTCTGATAGGATAGTACATGGTTTAAGGGCTTTCAACCATTTTGCAATGAGCTATACCGTTTTCCCCCTTAGTTAGCTTTGGTACAAAAGTTGCCCTTCTCTAACCTCAGCCACTGATCTCTATACAAAAAAACCCAGGAAACAGCACCACTAAGAAAGGTAATGAGACACAACCTTAATATGTTTCCACTTTAATACGTGCTATTTTCATTGACATCAATTCTTGCAGTGTTATGTCTCTTGTAAACAAGAATTAGGGGAAAAACAAAATATATTTTCTGACCTGTGATTTTCAGGGAAGGTTTCTTTAATGGCTCCTCATTGCCAAATAAAGCATTTTATTAGCTGTATACAAGTGTAAAGAAAAACTAAGTCAGAAAGAGAAGAGGATCATAGGCTTTGTTACACCAAGATTGAGTTAATAAAAACATCTTAATCATGAAGTGCACAAGTATTCAATTTCATTTAACATCAACCTTATGTCCTTGCTATATCTTCCCAAATTGAATGCATCCAAATCATGAACAGAGAATTCTATGGTCACTTTGGATAATGTGGGCTTGTTTATAATAGTTTTCACATTAAATCTACCACATAATGAACATCTAAAAAGAGTGCTTGAGCTTCCTATTGAATAAAGGCATGAGCACTTGTTTTTAATATGTCTTTCAATATGTTTAACACCTTCATTTAGGCTATTTTATAACCTTTGATTTTTTAATCTTGTTGCTAAACTGTAGCTGAATGCTTAAGATGCCAAATAAAAAATAGCAATTAAGACTATGGCAGGAAAGAAACAAATCTTTGTTAAGTTCATCATTCTGTTTATGGGTCTCTAGAACCAAAAATCTGTTCTATCTGGAGTGTTAGCTGCAGAAAGAAGTCAAACAAAACTGACGACAACTACAAAGTGTTGATGTCATTCCCAGTAGTTTGCTTCCAAAGAATCACAGCCAAAACAAAATGGTTTTCCTAACCTTGCTGACCTATATTCCTCTGAAACAGAGGAAAATCATGTGCCTTTTCCAGTGAAGTTCTGGATTGGTATTTTGGGCACGGTATAACTTCATGCCTTTCTGTCCTCAGAGGACAATAGCAAAATCAATAAAGAAATCCAGAATGTCCATATGTTTTCATGATCTGAAAAAATAAGGTCAATAGAGAGTGGAAATAAAAAAGTGACTACTGAATCATTCATGTGCACATCACCTTTTGATACCAAAACTTTGTCAAAACTTCTTTGTCAAATTGACACTGGACTTCCTACTATGGAATGGAGTGTCTGGGAAGAGTTATTGAATGATAGATGTACCTGCTGCAGCAATGTTAAAGAAATGTTTTACTGCAGAGGTCCTGCTCAGAAGGATAACCTGACTGGCTGTTGTGACTCCACAGAGTTTTTTCTTGAGCTATGAGATTCACAGCTGGGATCTAACACCACTTGCTCTTTCCTTCCTTGTATTTCATAACTAACTTAAGTTTTAAGCCTAAGGATTTTTGAAGCAGTCTTAGAGCTTCTGTATAATTTAAGGGATTTGGGAGAACTCTTCCCCCTCAACACACACCCATACAAATATCCCATATCAGATTATTTATAAAAAAATTGAACATGTGTTGGGGGACCCTCCAGCTGACACAAGAATTTTACTGTCCTTTGTCACTCTCCAGCAGCTAAAGAACTGCAAATCTGCTGTGCCACTGGTTGATGCTCCTCTTTGGAAGAACACTATCTTATTTTCTGAAGTGAGGAAGATTTCTCCTTCTTTGCCAGCAATTTTTCCCTGTCTCCAGAAGCTGAAGCTTGTTGCCTGTTTTTTTTTTTTTACCCAGTATTTCTTCCTTGCTCCAGTAACACACTGCCTCAGTCAGCTTCTCCACTGAAGGAGCAGCTGTGTTATGCAGATTCCAAGGCACTGTAGAAAGTCATCGTAAGAAGAGTAGGTAAGCTGGATCAAATGCAACAAGCTCCACTATTGTTCTGCAGTAAATTCCCCATGAAGTTGGTGAATCTGATCACCATTACACGAACAATGATCACTGGAAGATCTTGCTTCCAAGTTTTCATTCCTAACCTCCTCCAAACTAACCCCTACAGTGTGGAAAGTCATGGTATCTTTAATTTAAGCTATAGTTTCAAGAAATTGAAAAATTCCAGACCAGCTTTAAATAATTTTTGGTTTTGGACCATAGATATTTAAAAGATGGAAATCTATGAGTTCATTTTTAAACAAATACTGGTGGGTGTAGGAAGACGAGAATACTTTTTGCTAAGTATTAAAAATTTACTGTTTAAATGTAAAAAAACCCCACTTTGGATAAGATAGTAGTGCTCTGTATTGTCACTCTGTAAGTGCTGTTGTAAAAATAAGTAACAACAACATACTTGAAATCTTAAACCACACAGTAATGTTTTTATCAGTTCATCCTGCATGAGTCATTACCCAACGCTGTCAGTACAAATTCCTAGGGGTGGTAACACCAGCATATCTCTGTTTTTGCTTCAAGTCATCTCTTGAAATTACCTGTGTCCTGATTATTTTGATCAGGTACAGTTTTCTTAAACTCATGACTGACTACCTCAGCTTGGTTTTGCTGCCTAGTGTTACTGACATTCTAGTATGCCAATAACCTGTTTTCTGCTTAACCTTTTCATCCTTCAATACATTTTCAGACCACAGATTTGGACTTCTAGTCTGTCATTACTGAGAGACATTTATTCAACTATTTCCAAATGCATTACATTTTCTGAAAAAATTGGCATAAATATTCTTTGGTAATGTGAAATGTGAAGGAAGGAAGCAGGTTGAATTATCCAAAATAAATTGCTGGCTCACGCTTCCACTGCCTTATAGAAATTCAGAGGAAACTCTTTAATTAAAGCCAAGGTATATTCTGTCTTATTTTTTCTATGTCTGCTTGTTGTTTTTCTTGACAGATTTGTTTCTTTGTCTGCATACCTATCAGAACATCTTTTTTTTAAAAAAAAAAAAAGTAAGCAAATCTGATTTTGAATGGTCTCTGGCAAAATTATATAATGTTTTCTGATTATCTGTTTTGAATTCTGTCAGATCTAGAAGACCTCAGTGTTTTGGATTGATATTTTCTGGTCAAGTCTCTGCTGCAAGCTGGTTACCTGAGGAGAAATTTGGCATGAGAGAATGGCAATCAAAATAGATCCTTCAAAGAGAGTAATTTGAAGATATTAAGACCTAGTACCTGAATCTTCCTGTGCACTGGACATGGAGCTTTCTGTTTGGAAAAAATACTTTTTTTTCTACTCCTACATTTTTGCCAGTTTTTAGTTCCTTGGGAAAAAAATTATTGTTGGCAGAAGAACAGTAGATAGCTTAAGTGATTTTTGGTGTATAATATTCTGGAAATTTCCTCTGTCTTGAGCATGCTCCAAGCAGTAGATCGTCAGAGTTTACTTTGCAGTTCCAAGTATAAGCTGTTCTACTCTTTGCTGCTGAAGTGGCATCTTGAATACAATCCACATTTCAAGAACAAGTGGGTCAGCCTGCATCTAGAGGAGGATAGCAAAACCAAGGAAGCTGAAAAATTACAGCTTGTTGAAGTTAGAATGGGGAAGCAATCTATTAGGATAAATCAGGACAGCATTAAAATAAAAAAAAAAAAAAAGCTGAGGCTAGATATTGGATGCATCTTACTAACAGCATAGTAAAGCACTGGAATCTGCTGCTGAGGAAAATTATAGAATCTATGCTACTAATTTTTTTTCCAGAACAACAAAGAAAAGTGTTATCTTCCATGTTTGATGCATGTTTGTTCCTGTCTTGAAGCAGAAAATAGATTTAAATATTCGCTCCAGACCTACATTTGTCTAAACATGAATTTAATCATAAACATTCAAAGCAAGACATGCAATGTGGAGTTTTCCACTTTGTGTCCTGCACCTGATAAAGGTGGTAAAAACAGCAGACAAACTCTACATTGTTTATGAATTGAGGCTTGTTGTAATAGTGAAAGTGAATGCAATTTATAAATTGCATAAAGTAATATCTCTGAATCCTTCCTTCAAGGCAGTCTCTTTCCAAGGACAGAAGAATGGTGGTGGTCATGATGCAGAACAGTATTAGAACAGTAGAAGGTGATTTCTTAGCAGGGTAATTGCATAAGCAGCTGAAAAGCTGCGCATGCAATGTGTTTTGCAATGTTGAAACTTGAGCTGCTTTATCCCTCTTTCCTTACCAGTTCAGATATCAGCAGTACTTTAGATTAAAGCCCCTTTCACCAAATGGCCATCAAGCTCCATATTAAAGCACCACCTAAGTCAAGATGGTGCCCTATTAAGGACCTACTCCCAATATTTGCATGAACTGTTGTCTGGATTATAGTTACTAGACCAAGTTAATGAGAATGAAAGTAATGTGAGACAAGGCATCAAGAGCTTTACTTCATGGGGTGCTGTTTTCACTTAATTTCTGTTGTAAACTTTGTTAAAGAAAGCTGCAAAGGGACTATAAAGATCCTCACCCTATGCATCAAAATTTGCTTAGTCTTAGTGCAAACTTATTGTTCAAGCAATAGTTCAAATGTTGTCACAAGACTGACTCATATCTTTACATGGCATCCCTAGTTTGCATCTGTCACCTGACAGAGTGCCAACAGTGCATTAAATACATGTTTTCTGTGGTAAACCATCTAATTCCACAAGGAAACAGTCAGCAATTAGAATATCATGTTTGTGCTTTCAATTTAGAGTCATCTTAAGAACTCCAATTATTACTGAAGTTGATAACAAATATGTATGTTATCATCCTGCAAGCATTGGTGGCTGATCATTTTAATTATTGATGTTAGTTAGCAAGTGAATGATTTTGTATCTAAAGGGTTTCTTTGTGTTCAGTTTTCCACACATGCGGTGCAACAGCAGTCTTTTTGTAATAGCAGTTGCTGGTAGGCAGTAATCAGTAACTGCTATTACAGGCCTACTTTTTCTCATCAGTATTCCCCATTTTTTTGACTCAATCATAAGAAATTACATGTGAAAATAACTTTTAAAAATCTTATTAAAATCAGAAAAAAGCACAAAAGTGAAAAGAGCATCCACATCAAAACAAAATGGGACGCAGGGAAGCATGAGTTACTCTAAGTGTTTCTGACTGCTTCCCTCAGTTTGGAACATGTTCCAATTAATAGAATATTCATAAGATGGCAAAGGAACTACAAAATGACAGATCTCAGTGAGATAGCATTCCTTAGGCATAAATAGGTACAAGTTTTATGGATTCATTAGCAAACAGAACTTGTTCTGGGCATGAGGAATCCATGATTAATGGAAGAATCCCCTACTTGGCCAGGACACCATTTAGAAAAGGCAACTGCAAAAGAAGAAGACAGCAGGACTAAATAAGTCAATAATGTTTCAAGAAGTCAATAAAGCCATATATCTTTTCCCCTCAAATGAAAAAAACCTATTTTTTCATTTTTGGGAAAAAGAGAAACTATTCAAGAAAATGGTGTTCATTTTGGTGTGGTTTGAATTTCTGCTATCACACATTTCTTTGTTCTTTGCAAAGACAAAGATGCAAGGGAAACTTTCAAATAAAGACAAAGGAATTTGGGTTTCTGGTCTTCTGCTGTTCTGTCTAGTCAGCATGACTTTAAAACTATCCAGCATATTTCCTTATCAGCCTGAAGTGTTTTGAGACAGACACTAAATGCCGTCTTAATCCAAACAAAAAGAAATTAGCACTTAGGTGTAATGATCAAGTGAAAAAGGAAAAGACATCCTAGCTGTAAGAGATACTTCTGAGTAAGAGATTATTCTGAGTGTCTTATGATTTGGTTGATGTCCACTGTAGAAGACAGTCTAGAAGGCAGACAACATGTCTGTGGAGTAATAAAGTAGCAGAGTTTGATAACACCAGAGACCTGTAGTGATGTCCAGAAAGGAAACTGGTCAAATGAAATAACTAGAAATTAGAAGGCCATGAACTAGTCTTCTCTCACTGACATAATGAATGTTAGTGTTAAGTGTCTGATGATTATTTACAAAGAAGACACAGCTTTTTCTCTTATTTTATCACAGAATCTATGTGTAGATGTGCCAAAAACATATTTTTCAATGCTTTTTTAAGAGACTTATAAGATACATAAAGTAAAATTGGTGGTGGGAGTTGAATTTATACCCTGTAACTGGAGATTATTAATGAACCTTGCTACTTCTTTTTATTTAACTGTAAAGTGCAAGGTCTGAACATTAACCCAGAAATACTGCTGTCATTTCACTAAACTGTTGTATATGGGATTATCCTGTAAGAATGTTTTCTGTCCTTCCTCACATTTCTGGAAAGTCCACTGAACCAGCTTCTGTGGGGTGAAGCCTGTGCTAAGCCTTGGCTCAGGGGATTGACATCTTGACTCCTTCTGCCATACTTTTACCCAGCTGAAGCAATCTGCTAGATGCTGGAAAACCAAAACAGTAGAAGAGCTTAGTTAGGTAAATGAAGAAGAATTTAGCTAAATGCTGGAAACTACACACTCAGGTAACACTTTTGAAGTAGAAGATTGGATAATTAAAAAACCTTGGCTCGCAGGACAAGGTCAAGCATGTTGTCCTGGGGCTACATCATTTGCAAGGCCACTGGCAGCATATGCCAACATTTTTTCTGTACCAAGTAGTGAAACATTTAAGACAGTAGACCATGGTAAGACAGTATTCCATGTTAAAATTAAACATATTATCTGAGACATTTTGACCCAGTGCTGAAACATTTTAGTATTTACAGTAACATCTACCAGGAGCCTAAATGTTAAAATTACTAAGGAAGAGGAATAAAAGTGGCTTTTATGCATTTAGGCATTTCTACATTGGCAGAAACCTTTCTCAGCTATTCCCTAAAAATTTGAATTAGGTACATTAGACAAGAGCTCTTCATTTTCTGTTAGTGTCAGGAATTGCCTGCACATACATTTTTAAATAAATATATTCCCCAGTATTGTTCACAGCATAGACTTTCACAAGGATTTCTTTATTGGCAGAACTATTCAGAATATGTTCATTTAAATATTTTTTGCCCTGAATAATAACACATTCATTCCCTTTTTCAAAATCATATGCTTTATCAAAAAATTTATTTTAAGCTTTCTGAATAGCATCTTTAGAGTAACAGTCTTGAAAACTTACTTTTCCATCTCCAAATGTATTTTGAAAGAATGATTCTTTAAAAGAAACCTTTCAAGGACCTATAAGAGCATTGCTGAAAAAGTGCTTCACAGGAAAAAAAAAGGGTGAGATTTTGACTGAAAATCTCAAATTAGAATAATTTTTCTCTTGAAATCTTGATATGTCTTGCATCAGAGTAAAGGAAATGAATATAAGAACACAGAACATTTTCTGCCCATATCTATTAATTTATATGTCGGGGCATAATCTTGTGGCATAATCTTTCAAAACACCCTTAATAGTTTTAAGTTTTTAGGTTGAAACATGTCTTAAAGTGTGGTTAAAAATAAAAGAAAAGTAACAAAATCAAATCAAAATACCATACATACCAGCACTAAAACAAAACCCCAAGCTCTGCCTTTTTTAAAATGACACAGAAGATCTCTTTGGAGGCAATGCAACACTAAATACTTATCTAGATGTTCCAAACTGATTAAGAGCTCTCTCAGCCCTGGCAGATGTTTATTGATATTTGAGGACTCTCTCTCAGTGAAAAAGCATCCTCTGTGTTCTCCCTGCTTTCTACATCTTGTCAATCTCAGGTGAAGATGAACATGTTAATTGATTGCCTTGTTTATTTATTAATGAGTAATGACAGAAAGACTAGTGCTGAATGCTTATAAAATTCATCTTTCAGTGAAGAACTATTTGCGTTTTAATGCTTTTAACTACCTGTCATTACTAATTTAGTCATCATTCTACATTATATTTAAAGATCAACAACATCCAGCAAACTGCTGCTTCATTATGGAGGTGAATGTTTTCAAGAGGAAAGAATTACGTGTACCAGACAACAGTTGGGGCTCTCATCTATATTGTGTTACAAGAAGAGGTGAAACTGCATTAGCATTTGAAAGTAGGATGCAGAATAATTATATTCAATTAACTAAGGACTCCTTGGGCAGCAGTCCAACAGTGAACTACACATGACAAGACCGGTCAGTGACAGAAAGAAGCAAACTGGTTTGAATTCTGTATTCCCCAAGCGCTAATAAATATGCTGTTAAATATGCAGTTACTGGGAATGAATAGCTAGTTTAATACTGGTAGAAGTGGAATTGTTTACTGCTTTGCAACCATTCTACAAGCCCCACTGAGGCTTCCAGGTGGTATTTGGCTTTCTCTTCAAGAATATGGGGATGCTAAATACCTGTTTCCATACTTCACATTCTACCTTACTCTGAAAGGAGTTTGCATTCATTAGTAAGTATTCCTGTTTCTATAAGACTGCAGTAGCAGCAACAAAACTTTTTGCCATTGGTCTTATTTCACCACTAGCAGGACAGTAATTTCTTGAGGATTTCACTTGCTGAGTAATGAAGCAAATGGTTCCTGTCTCTGAATTGGGAAGTAAACACACATGATACAGGGAGTGGACATACAGAAGGTAAGTGGCTGCTTTCATGGTCCTGCCAGCAAGTGCCCCACAAAAACATAGTTAGTATTTCAGAATTGCTTTCTAACCTCTGCATCCAAGAAAAGCAGAGTATCTCCCCAGATGCCATGACTTTTGCTGGGGCACTTGTGGACACACAGGCCTACTCCAGCAGAAAACCCTCACTGGGAATTTCTGCGAGAGAGGTCTGTGGTTTCAGCTAGTCAAATGCGATTTGGGAGCATGTAACTTCTGCAGGATTATGTCCTCTAAAGATGATTTCTTTGTTGAAAATACTAGCATACCTTGAAATCATTTGATTTCCATGAGAACTAACAACAGGTGTTTCAAAGACACTTTTTTCATGAAACATTTCCTGATGGTCTAATTTATCTCTTTCTATACCCCTTCTTATTCACCTTCACAGAATCAAAGAATCACAGATTATTCTGAGTTGGAAGGTACATACAACTCTTAAGTGAACTTGGCCATTTAAAAAGTGATTTTATTGGGACACACAATCTCTTACCCAGCCCTGTTCTTTTAATGTTATACTCCTGAATGATGTTGGTCTCATTCCTAGCTCATATCCTTTGTCTAAATTGATTTATTCTGCTACTCTCTCTTTGTTTATATCATGAGTGTAGTCATATGAACTTCAACTGGTTCAGCTTTGGGCAGAGGCACTTTGCACTTCTACTTCCTCCCTAGTTCTTATGCCTCAAGCATCTTTTTGGTTTTTGCCCTAGTTGAGATGCCACAGCTGATGGATAGAATTTCCCACAAGAAGGTAATCCATACGGTCTTCTGAGTGTTTGGTTATGTCAGGAAATCAGTACGGTTTCAGTGAAGATTTTGTCGTGCTGTCTACTCTTGCTATAAATCTAGCTGTAAACTACATGATGACTACTGGAAATGCAATCTGAAAATAACCTTATTTGAAAATTTTTAGTATTATTATAAATAAGTTTTATTCTGAAGTTTTCAGACCATTACTTTCTGTGGCTCTTTATTCTTCTTAAGAGTGAATAGCTCTTAATATTTTCCTTTCATGAAAATATGAGGAAAAAAATGAAAAATAGACTTACGTTCATTGATATGTCCTTACAATACAAACTGCAGGCTTGAAAAGTCTCAAGATTGCTTTTTCTACATACATTAATGATTTATGCAACATAAGAATAAGTGGTGACGGGAGAACTAAAGTAATGGTTATGAAAGAAAGAAAGGACTGAAGGACAGGGAGTTGAGAACAGACTATTTTTTTTTTTTAACCATACATTTGAATGGTTTGTTAGTTTGTCTTCTGTTAATAAATTCTGTAAGTAAGCTTGAATTGTCATTGAGGTGTAAAGATGGTTTTGGCAGCATTTCAGCAATGCCCTCTTGAATCAGACCTTGGAGACACCTCTTAAAAATTCTGACAGGTCCAGCAGGATTAAGGAGTAGAAAATCTGTATTCATTTTATCACTTGAAACACACATAAGTGTAGTCAGTGATGAGGCAAAGTAAAAGCCCTTAAGTTTCCAGAAGGCACTTTTGACACATTTAGGAAAAAAAGGGAATAACCTCAGAAAGATCTCTGGGAAATGTAAAGGAGATAAATGCAGCAATAACTTAAATAAACGACATTAATCCCCACACCTTCTGGATTTATTTCTAGCAATTTGCATGGCAAAAGTTAGTGTTATCTGTAATTTGATTTAAACATGTTGTATAAGATGTTAGTGATGAATTTATTATTGGAATCCATAAAGCTTAGAAGGGAAAATAATTTTGAAGAGGATTTTAACAGTGACTGATTTTTTTTACTCTTTTCTAATCCTTCCTCTTGGAGTTTCAGTTAAGGGTTTATTGCTTGGGGATTTTTTAATTTATTGTTGATGTTGTTTTGTTTTTTTCCTCCAAAGAATTACTCAGATGATCCAGAACTCCATAGGAATACTCTATTCATCTTGAGAGGACTTTTGAAGATGCTTAGTAAGAACAAGGATTATAGTTTCTTTAAGTAACATAAAATCACATGTTTTTATGATTTATTGCTCTGTTTTCTCTGTTTGGCAGATTCTGTAGCACATTTGGCCCTGAATTGCTGTTGCCATAGAGAATGAATCTTCCTCTTTAAGAGACGGAGACCTCTGATAATTCAAATGAGCTGCATTGCTAAGTTGGACTGTCTGTTGTTTTTGCAGGATATCCAAAGTGACATCTTCCTTGGCTGAAAGTCAGGCATCTTATCTGAAAATTGCTTGGCCAGGCAAAGGCATTTTTTTCTGAGGCAACCCTTGCAGAAACTAAGGGGAGTCTGCTACTGCTATGAATTATGGAGGTGGGAAGTCACTCTTTATTCATATTTGAAAAGCTGCCCTCTGAACATGGGAAACCTACTGATTTTTATTTCAAAAATATTCTTCTACATGTGGGAAGAATCAGCATCTTAAACTTCTAAATTTCTACAGATTGCAGGTGAGAACAGTAAAATTAAGTAGTAAGGTATCCACTGGAAGAATGGTTCACAGTATTTTCCTGGAAGTGAACTTCAAATAAATAGGGAAAAAAAAATGTTTCTGAAGTCTTATGTCTTGGTCCAAATTTAGATCAAGACCTCTTCTGAAGTTAACTTTTCCAGTGAGAGAATTTTTTAGACCAGGCCATGGAAATAGTGTTTACAAAATACATTCAGTTTTGAATAAATACTTTCTAAAGTCAGATTTGTCTTTCCAAGGTTCATTTTCACCTCTTTTCTTTTAAAATTGTATTACTGATGAATAAATAGCTGTAGATTATTTCTCTGCTACCATTCTCATCCACAAATAGATGCTTTGCTCCCAAATGAACTAGTTCTGTAAAACCCAAGAACAAATATTTTTCCTCCCTAGAAGAGTCATGCTGTTCCTTCTCCTTTTATGGCTCCTTTTCATGGAAATTGTGTCAGCAAAGTGAAGCAACCCAGAATCCCGTCAGTATGCACAGCATGTCTGAAAATAAATTACAAATTAGTACACTGTAGTGCATTGTTTGTCTTTACAGTATTTAAAGCTGAATAAATGTTTTTGGGGGTATTTCTTCTTTAAAAAAATGCCTAGCATTCTGTAGGTCTTCATGATAAGCATTTTAAATATAAGAAATCCTGTAAGTGTTGTTGCTCACTGTAGTTGTATGATTATGTATTTCTTAGTATAACAGCTTGATTTTCATCAATATTTGGCCTGTCTTTGGCAAGCCGAAAGGAAAACAATGAAATTTTTCCTTCCTTTAAACTTCACAAGAGCAGGAGGTAGCTCCTAAAATTTATACACACTCCCCCCAGAATGTATTTTTTTTCTCTCTCTTTTTTTTTAACAGTTATGTGAAAAGACAGAATAAAGAACATTGTGTGGTAGATGTAACTCATATTGATTCGAGTGCTTTCAGAAGAGTCTCATGTACAACTGAAATGAGGGTGAGAATTAGAAGAAGTTAGAGTAGAAGAGCAGAGTTTCATGAGTGCAACATCATTCAGCAGCTGTTTCCAGAGGCAATATGGTCTCCTACTATCTGTCCTACGAAAAGATCTTTAAAGATCAGCTCAGAATCTTCTAAGACAGGTATGATGATCCCAGGCTTTTGAACCTGTGGACAACAGGGTGGTCTTGTTCTGTGGAAATTCCATTTATGCAGCTCATACATTGTACATGCAAGCTATGATGTGCTTCTTCCGTAGCTTTCTGAAGTAGTTCAGAAGCCTGAGTGGTATTCACTTTCTTCAATTCTGCAATTTTTGCACCTGACTGCAGGCTTGTCATATTCTAGATAGGTAATTATCCTGAAAACTGAGTATCCAGATCTATACTGCCAGTCAACAGCACTTATTTGGTGTGGATTCAGACGTTTTTACATGTACAGCATTCAACTTCAAAGATAAACTTGGCTGCACTGCAGGAATTTGTTTATCCATCAGTGATGAGGTAAAATAAGAATAGATAGTGCTTATGTTAGTATATAAACTTTAATGGGAATAGAGATTTGCAGGTGGAAATGAGACCTACAATAGAAGAAATCTAACCTCATTCTCCTCTGAGAGATGCCAGAGCAACCATTTTCATTTCCATACAGATGAAGCCATCTAATGGGTACTATTAATTTATATTTCTACTGACAGTTTTATGCTAAGGGATTTCTACTAGTTTTATTGGTTCCATGCTGGAATAAAACTGAAGCAATATGGAGAAAAATTGAGTTTTCCCTGAGTAACAACCAATTATACTCCTTGTTTTCATAGATGAAATTTGAATTGTTGTATAGATATAATGTAAATAAAGTGGAGCAGTAGTTTTAGCCAGTATTGTCTTTAAAGACTCTTTAAACTGACACGACAAATATGTCTGGGTGGTATGTATGGAAGTTGGTGAATAACTGGGGAAAGGGAAAAATGTGCACTGGAGGAGGACTACAGTAAACTCACAGCTAGTTTTTGCCTCTTATACTGCATAAGAAATATGCACCTACTATGACACTCTACCCATTTTAGCAAGCTACCAGTATTTCATCTATGCCTCATCCCCTTGCAATGAGCTGTTTTTGTAAAGAGATCTTATCCACTGTGTCATACTCACCAATGTAGAAAACAATTTAGAGTTCAAGCCCTGAGTAATGAAATTGCTGAGGTCTTCTAATATTCTGTACCTACTTGAGCACCTGAATAGGTGTTAATTTGACTTTTATTTCAAATATCACTTTTTGCAGTCTCCTTTTTAATTGCTAAGATATTTTTAAAAAAGTGTTATTGGGTAATTGAACATCAGTCCATTTTAGTATGTCTATTATTTTGTCTTTATGGGCATCAAGTTTAAACCAAAGCCGTCCAGAGTTGTCATGTTGAATTGTTTCTGTTCAGTACCCCTTGTTTCTGTAACAAACTGGGAGACCAATGAATGAACAGGAGCACAGACTGCTGAGTAACTGGGTAGGTACTGGTCTGTGGAGGTGGGCACTTCACTCTGACCCTGCAAAATTCTCATCTCTGGGCTTGGATTGTCTGTTGTCATCAACCATTTTTCAGGGTCATCCATTGTCTTGCTTAACACTGCAGGCTGGTCAAAGACATCTGGGTAACTGAAAGTGGCTTAGCTGCTTGAAATAAATAGAGAGTATGGCCTTTATGAACCAAGTGTGGCAAAGGAGACATGAAATGCATAGACTGGTGAGTTATATTCATCTCAAATGGAAAACGCTTTTTAAAAAATGCTTTGATACAAAGGGACAAAGAAATCTTCAAAATTTCCATTTTCTTCTCCTCTCTTGCACAGTTCAATATAAATTTTACATTATGAAGGTAGTGGAAAAGTTTTAAATGACCCAGAGGATCACGAAGGAAAAATATTCTAAACCAGACCTTTAGGAGTACAAACTTCTGGGTATGGTAGGGATTTTTTGTTTGGTTGTTTTTTTGTTTTTGTTGTTGTTGTTTCAGTTTGGTTTTTTTGTGTATGTGTTTTTGTTTTTGTTTTTAATTAGATATCTTGTATGCAATTTGCTGTAATTATTTTTTATTTTAAAAAAAGGTAACCTAATTCTGAAGATTTTCAATCTTGAATTAAGAGTCCTAATGCATTATTTAGTTAACAAAACATTGACTTCCAGTTGCAGTTGTATTGGAAAGAACAGAAGGGATTTTATAGTCCACAGTTTAATCAGTTTGTGAGGATGATGGAAATGTGCTGATAAGGTAGTAGTAATGGGCTTGTTTTTACAGGTATTTTCATGACCTTCCAAGAGCATAATATACCACAGGCATTACAGACTCAACCCCTACCTCTTTGTCCAAAGTCAGGTAAAGTAAGTGGATAACGAAAACAAATAATTGAAGCACTTGGCTTCTGAACCCCTGTATACATATGCTATTGATAAGGGCTGTAAAAGCCATTTTTCTTCATAGAATATATTTGTAATTGTTGTCAGAGCAGAATGGAGCATCATAAGCCTATTTTTTACCCCTATAAAACTGCTTTACTAATTAGAAATGTAACTTTAGGACTCTTGTTTCAGGCATTGGATAATGATTTGGTCTTTTCTAGCACAAAAAGAAAGCTGTCTATATTTGTCAATATTTAACCATTCTGTGTTTACAAAACAATTAAAGACACTGCCCTATCATCTAGAAATAACTGCAAAGCTCACATATCTGCACTGGTTTTTTATGCAGGGTGGGATTTTACACAAGTATTGATTTGAGCAAATATACAAGACAGCTAGAGAACAGCATGCAAGTTGTGGAAAGTGCACACACAAGGATAGAAGAGAATGCATTGCATTAAAGTTAACCTCTACATATTAGTCTATCTCTGTGGCTTGCGATCACATGGCAGAATAGGAGATCTAAGAGGTTGACTTGGAAAGCAAAATACCTGGTACTCATAACACCTAAAATTTTCCATTTTCATAATACAGCAGATTTTTCTATTATTTAATTGCTTTGGAGAAATTGCTTGAAAGAAAAACAGAACCTGTTGCTTCTGGGTTCACAGGTTGAAATTTTGGTATACTACACACACACACACATATATATGTATGTGTTGAAATTTGGGACCTGATGTATGGTAGAAACTTCTGGTGGTGAGGAAGTAGATTTTCCCTAATCTTCTGGGAAGGGTGTTTCTAGATTTAGGCCTGTGCATGTTGCTCCTCTGCCTTCTGTTTCACTGAAATGGATACTTAGTGTATATATCACTTATCCTGACAGCCTTTCTACAGTGCAGCACTGAAGTCATCACTGAACAATTTCACACTGAAGTGAAATAATCCTCATAACATCGTAACAGTCAAAGATCCAGAACGTGATACTGTCAGTTTTGCATAAATGTGATTCCATGGATTCTCCTGGAGAGGTTCTTGATCTAGCCTTGTATAAGGAAAGGATGAGATTTTCTCCTTCTCTTTTCTTTGTTTGTTTAATGAAAGCAAATATTTGAAGTAATTTCTACTAGACAGTATTTTGAGAGAACATGATCTTTGAGTTTTTCCACAGTCTGCTCCTTAAATCATTATATAAAGACCTGTGTCATCTCCATCTGACTTTCATAAGCAGATTATGCAATTACACACAAAATTATATGAAAAGGTTGCACTTTTTCATTTTCTTAAATTTGCCTAATTTGGAAACTGAGAACAATATTTTCGTTTCCTACTTTTTATGTCTGAGCTTAATATTCTTGATAAATAACTCTGCCATTTCAGTCTGGCTACTCTTCCCTTCACTTACTGTCCATTTCTGTCTGACTTCAATACTCCAAATCTTGTGTCCTTTTCATATTGGAATAAGTTCTTGCCAATGTTTTCTGCTACTCAACATTACCACATATATCACTCTGCAGTCCATTAGTATCCCTCAGTTCCTGACTCACCTCCTTCTTTATTATTCTTTTCCTTTTTCAGTTCTTCTTATGTGAACACCTGCCACAGAACACTTAATAAATCATATTTTTTTGTAAAAGTAAATGTTTTAGCAATTGGTTATGCAGATTTGGAATTATGTGATACATCGTCCATTGCAGGGATGTTGGAACTAGGTGATTTTTATGGGTGCTTCCAAACCAAACCATTCTGTGATTCTGTGATTGTCACTGATTGCTCATTGTTTTCTATTAGAAGAATGACAGTATTTTTAAGAATTTATATAATCTGTACTGTTTACTAAGCATTAGTTAAGAAAATTCAGAGGAATGGATCATACACATCTTCATTCAGGTTATACTCAGGAAGAAATTAATGTAAAAATACTTGTTAATAAATAGAGTCTGTGGGATTCTCAGTAGTTATCATGCATTGGTAATATCTATGAATTCACCAGACTGACTTTAAACAAATGCCAGGGATGCAGTGCTGGCCAGAGTAGTTGGGGTGGTATGATATGGCATCAGAAAAAAAAAAAAGCCTCTAAGAAGACAGAGGACTGACAGTTGGGTTGGTGTGAATTTAAAAAATTGTCTTTCTCATTAATTTTCCTACATATTCTCCCTAAAACATTGTTAGGTCACCTGAAAGACGCTCTGATGTGCTGAGTTGTTTTGAGCTTTTCTTGTGCTTGAAACTTCACAAGATAAGAGGTTAAAAGACCCCTTTTTAGAATGGGGAGGGTTATGCACATCTCCTCCTCTGAAAGACAGCATTGGATGCCATGGGACCCCCGGCCCCCAAACTGTAAGGAGGCAGGTCTGTGACCTGGCACTGATTGCTGGGGTGTTCTTGGACTTTTCTGGTCCTCCTCCTTTTTAATAACAGACTTTGTTTTGTTTTGTTTTGTTTTGGTGTTTTTTTGTTGCCTTTTTTTTTTAAGACACATAAATTCACATGCTTCTCATTTAAGAGAAATTTTGAGCATAAAAAACTAGTGGGAAGTTATAGTCCGATTTCAACCTTCAGCAGGGGTGCCAAGAGATATAATCTCAGGAACCTGCTGCAAAGCATAGGAGTCATGATTACATTACCCCTCCATGCCCAAGTAATCCATAATAATCCATTCTCCATTTTACTTATATCCTGTGGTACTCCTTTAAAATAAATATTAATATTAATATAACCATTATTTTGCTAGCTAATGTTCTTCAGATAAATGTATCAGTCTTGCAAAGCACCCTACCCATTATTAATATAGTAGTTCTGAGATGCCTCTTGACAAACAAACCATTATGAAACCTTTATAGCTCTTATACAGCAAATCCTCAAAGGGCATAAAACTATAAGCTTTTCTCAAAGTCTTACGAAGGTCACAGAGCTTAAACACTTAGAGACATTGAACTGAGAAAGACTTCCCGCACCACTGACTCAGCTCACCCTCCTATTTTGGGCAATCAGGTCATACAAACTCTTGGAGGAACTTAGCAAGCTCCTTATATATGAGAATTCAGACTCTTTTGAGTAGTGAGGAAATTGCAACAAATGAGTCAGTTATTTCTGGAGTAAAGAAATACACCAATATCAAGTAGTTACTTCTAAATATGATTATGTATTAGGAGCACATGATCTTAGTCAATGTACTTGTAGATTAGGTATGGAGCTGTATGCATATTTTGAATTTGCAAGAGTGTGACTGAACAAAAAAATCTCTGGTTTTTTTTGGGGTAGCCACAGAGTGTGTGAGTTTTCATTGATCACATTTATCTTCTTCCTTCTTCATAGCTAACATTTTAAAGCACAGTATTTTAAATGGAAGCTCAGAAAACCAATGCAGATTGAAAGAAAGTGCTTCAACACTATTAATATATTAATACCTTAACTCAGCTGAGTAAATCTGTCTCCTAACATTTCTGATCAATAGCAAAAAGGTCTCTTCAGTTCAAAATGTTATATAATATTTTTGCATTTCCACTTGCAAAGAAGAAGACATAAATAAGAATCCTTTTCAAACTTCAGGTTTATAGAGGCTGTTTCAAATCTGTCACCCTAAGAAGATGAAGAGGCACTCAGAGCTGCAGAATGCTGCATGTTGATACTAGAGACAGTCTGAGATTTTCTAGCAAGTGAAGTACTGAGTTGTAATACATAACATACCAGATCTTCTTTTGATTGATTTAGTGAGGCAGTTGCATACAAGAACAGTAAAATAATAACATTATTGAGCCTTCTGTCTTTAATTTTCAGTAACTCTGATAAATTCTTGTGGATATCATGGCTGAAACCATTGCCACTTTTTTCCATCAGTTTTTATTTATTTACTGGTTCAATGTTAACCCCCAAATAGACATGGAAGCATGTGCTGGGGTTTACACTGCTTGCCCTGTCACATGGAAAAGTTGTCTGTAGTTTATGGAGAAGATAAAAGAATCTATCTTTAATATGTAATATATATATAATAAAATAATCTGTAATAAAGTTATCTGAAGTTCACTAACAGAAAGGACAGACGTGGTTGCAGTGAAAAAATCAAACCATGGACTTACACTGCAGCTTAAATATTACACAACTGGAGAGCCCCAAATTGTCTGAATTTTAAGACCATATAAACACACACAAAAATAACCTCAGCTGCTGCTCAAGCTGGCCTTCACTCTTTGAAACTTGGCCAGCATTGCTCAGAACTTGTAGTGTTTTTATCTATGAAGTATGTTCTGCCCTAATAAATCACAAGGACATTTCACCACGTCCTGTTCTGTATTGCTTTTTCTTGGTACTGAGAGTCTTGCTCTGCCCTTCTGATACCAGAGGAACCTATGCTACCTGCTAATTTATGCTTATTTTAAATAAAATTTCAACTTCAATTTTGTCTTTACAAAATAGCAACAAATTCAGTGTTCATAATAAGTGAACATGGAAGAGTTATTGCAATGTCTATAGAAACACATGAGGCTCTATTCAACTTTTTAAAGAAAATTTCAAGGAAGTTTGAAACATCAGGGACATAGCGCAGCTTTTTTTTTTATTTTTTTCCCAGAAAATCTGAAAATTTGCCTTCTGAATTTTTTTAAATATGGAAAAATTTTGATATAGAGAAACTTTGAAGCACTGAATTATTCAGAATGATAATGACACAGTTTATTTTCCAGCAGAAGCACATTTATTTGTAGAAGTTTGTTGGTAGCTTCTACATATATAAAAGCAGGAGCCTATGTTTCTTTCTGAATAGATCCTATCACTTTTGTTCTGAAATGGGCTTGTAAACTAGGGTGAGATAAGATAATATAGACAAAAGTTATTCCTCTCATATAAATTGAAAGGACAGAGATGAAGTCTTTTTGGTTTTGTATTCCTTCGTCTTTATCCTCTGTCTCTATCCTTTGTCTGTTTAATCTGATGGGTTTACGGGGCATTACATATTTTTTTCATTCTAGTTTTTTCTGTTTTGTGCGAATCTCTATCTAAGTGCAGTGTTCTCATATGTTCTTCTGTACCACAGTACCCATCTCAATGAAGTTTTACAAAACTTGCAGTGGTATCTAATAGTATCCAGCTGATTCCATGGCATATTCCATGGCATACAAGAACTTGGTTTATGTCTGTTAAGGTTATGGTGGAGCAGATCCATCCACTCTGTTATAAAAACAAAATAATATTCTAAGGAGATATTACTGCAATATCATAATTGTTAAAAATTTTGAAAGCAATAGAAAGCTATTGTGAATTTACCCCCATCATTGAACAGTACGTCAAAACTATATATTCTGAAGTTCATCCTGTTTTCTAAATGACACATAGACCTGACGGCCACTTATTTTATAAAATGAAACCATTTGAAGCTTGATGCTTCTATATTAAATTTTTGTACCAACTTGGCTACATTTTAGCGCAGCAGAGAATCTACCTGGTAAAAGATCAGAAATCCCCTAAGGGTGTCATACACAGAATACTCATCTAGAGCTGGTTTGAAATATTTGGGCATTTCTTCCATGAATTAATTAATCCACAGATTCGGTTAATTTTACTTCAAAACACAAACACATCACAATATAACTCGCCCTAGACAGCAAAGCCAAATGTCCAATTCAAAGAACACAAAAACAGTATTAATTTTGTCTGGGGAAAAGGAACAAACAAACTTAAACCAGAATTCCCATATTCTAGTAAAATAACACTGAAATATAAATTGAGACCAAATCTGATGCATTGATCTGAAAAACAGATCCATGCAAAGGACATACAGTATAAATATTCAAAGAAATTCTGATTACAGACATGCCTTCATTTTCAGCAAGCCTGAAATAGAAGTTGATCTTTAAATTGCAGCCATCTACTAATGGTATATAATAATCCAGCACAGCAATGTTCAGTTCTAATCCAATATTCATATGGGAATTGCGACCTGAAATAAACTTTCTTAAGGACTGTTTGCAGGGTCCAGAAAGGAAAATCCATGTAGCATGGTCATTGCTATTAAATAAGTTTCTTCATAATGTTTCAAAATGGTACATTCATGCATGACAGAATTTATGATGCTTTTTATTTAAATTTTTTATATTTAAGTAAAGCTTTAATGTTCAGACATGTTATTCTCAGAGGCCATGATCTTCCAAACATTCAGCTTTGTATGTTGAGACTACTCTCCTGGAAATGCATAGCTCATACATAAGGATCTTTAGAGGGATCTGAAATATTTCTGCATAAAGTCATTAACCCTGAACTACAGGGTATTTACAAGAGAAGGATTAGCAAAATATCACATGTCCATATCTGTATCTGCAATTAATTTTTACTTTATGAAGCAATTCCAGAGGACAGTGTTTCAACTACCTGGTGCATTTGCAGACAAAGATGAGACATCTCAAAGAACATTTTTATTAGGGGGCAGCATTCTACTTTTTCTGACACACAATTTTGTGCAGAACTTCTTCATTTTTTCCTCAGCATGACAGTTCAGCCTTTTCATTTTTCAGAGGCCAAGTAAGTTCTAAAGAAATGTCATAGGGATTAGCATATGATATTGCAAACTCAAACATAATGGGAAAGTCTGAATCCTTTAATAATGGACAATTTGATGAGCCTGGACTGATACACAGTGTTTGACCTGATAGATGCCAATATACTCTTAACAACAATATTCATATCTCATCAATGCTACCATAATGCATTGGCTTTTCACACTCTTAACAACAATAATCGTATCTCATCAATGCTACCATAATGCATTGGCTTTTCAAACAAGAGCCATATAGTGATAGAGAAGACTTTCAGCAAAATCTGGAAGGGGCTATACTGAGGCATCTAAATTAGACCATTATGGATTTTAAGTGCTTCAGTGATAGTTTTTAGATTGTCAGCTTTGATTTATGTAATTTATAGTTTGCAATACACAATATGCAGATTGCCTCAGCATTTACTAAAATATGAGGTAGAATTTTGCAAGCATTTAAAGTTTATGCTACTATGGGCAGACCAATCCTTGAAAAACAGGGCCTCAGAAAATCTTAGATGTTAAATCAGAATATCCAGACAATTTTTACAAATTATATATTTTGTCTCACCATTGCTTTAGTTATTCCTTATGTATCCCCTCCTGCTCTCAGAAATTTTTCTATTTGACCTGTGCTGAAACTGCAAAAAAAAGAGTGGAAAGTCTAGCTATGATAAAGTATGCAGAGAAGTGGTGACAGTTTAGCGAACAATTATATATTCAATGTACAACTGCTTTCTGCAGCCCTCACTGCAAAAGACCATTCTGTTTCTCATGCATTATAATTTTTGCTTTTTTCCACTCAACTTTTTCCTTTTTCCTCATCTAACAATGGTACCTAGATAATACATAGAATGTAAAATCCCATAGTGTCTGCTTGTCATGGTTCCTTTCCTTCTTTGGCACTCATTTGTCAAGGAGTGAAGGTATCTTGGTAAATATTCTTTGCAGGGCAGGATCAAAGATTGAGGACACTGTCACTGTCTGAATCTTTCTTTGATCCACAAATAGTATTTCCATTAAAGACAGGTTTGTCTTTGGTTTTCCATCAAACTTTACACCGTAGCCTATTCCTCTTTCTCATCCTACACTGGAGTCTTCCAGGGAAATGTCATATTATTGTTATTATTATTATTATTATTATTATTATTATTATTATTATTATTATTATTATTATTGTTGTTGTTGTTGTTGTTGTTGTTGTTGTTGTTGTTGTTGTTTGTTTGTTTGTTTGTTTGTTTGTTTGTTTGTTTTTTAGACCCTTTCAAAGAACTTAGTCTTGGTCACACGACAGTCCAATTCTTGTTTGGTATTACCCTCTTCAGCTGTAATGCTAGACTGGGACAGTCCCTGTGGGGTTATAAAACAGTTCTTCTGAAGATGGCATTCCTTTATCTTGTCTGCATTACTTGCTTTATTGCTAAAATATTTTGCACTAATTTTACCTGGCATGCACACTATTTCTGAGCAAGACTTCACCTCTCAGTTTGAAAAAGGTGCAGCATGTGTTAGCTATACGACAGAAAAGTTAATAATGGCAAAAGATGAAATGAGATATCAAATGAAATTAATTATTAACAAGGAGAGCAAAAGTTAGACAGCAAGAGCTAACATTATTCTCAGAAAAAATGGGACTTGCAAGTTCATATAGTTACAGAAGAAAAGAGAGCTTTTTGCTTGGTTTAAAAAGACTTAACAGGATAATCTAGCCACTGAAAAAAACATTATTTGCCAGTCATTTGTAAGAAATTATTTAAGCAACAGGAAAAGCAGCTCACCAGCAAGTAAATAAGGACTGTCATTCTTTCGATATAGCCACATCACTGTATAAATGGAAACATGGTAATGAAGATACAATAACTAACACCAACCCTCCCTCCTGCAAAATCTGTGCAGATATTTATGCAAATTGTATGGAGTTTTGAGCCATTTATTCAAACCAAATTTATTCAAATCGTCCTTCTATTCTAATTGGTGATGCTATCCTAATCTATGTCCAGCATATTATACAACTGTTTTGCAATAGCACATGACCCTTCATCTTGAGTTTTCAGGTGTTTCATATCCAAATTTGGAGAATTCTCCTTCTTTTCTTTCCAGCAGTATATTGGTTGAAAATGGAGTTACATTATTTTTAAAGTTCTGTATCATACCACCAGGTAAGAGTTTTGTAAGACATTTGCTACTTTCTTCTGTTTGTGGGTGTAGAAACAGTGATGCGTGAAAAACAGTCTGTACATTTGCAACTGCTATGTTAACCAAACAATAAAACACAGACAGTGTAGCAACAGATCTTATTTTAAGTAACATGTTATTATGAAAAATATCTTATAAACTTCTTAAAGCCATGCATAATTTTCTAATCCTTATATAACCCTTCACTTGCTCACACACACACACACACACATGCAAAAAAAAAAAAAAAAAGAGAGAGAAAGAAGCTGAGAAACACAAAATACGACTGCCCTCAACAAGACAGTAGTTCATTTCTGTCTTATTTTAGAATAAATGGTTTTTCTCAAAAAAAAACATTCCTGTTAACTCTGAGAGTGCACTCACTTGATCACAACTAGTTATCTAATTGGAAAAACATGTCTCCTAATAGAGGCACTTTGGAGGAAAAAATAAACAAAATCATGTGCATATGTAGTTTTTTCACTGAAGTTTAACATTCTCCTAATCTGACATAAAAATTGATTCAGGTTGCTGCCCAGGAAATGTTCTGTGCTGGCTTGTCCAGCATTGCCTGTTAGCATATGAAAGTCTCTCATCCTAGAAACATTTTGGCTCTTGGGAAGTCACGGTTTGCAAAAGGTAATAAATATCTTCGCTTAGATCAAAACCAGTGGTTATTAAAACTTAAGCCTTTAGATTCCAATTCTCCTTTGGGTTTGAAGAACAGTAATATTTATTTCTTTTTAACCTCTGCACTTCCTAGTTGGCAAAATTAGGTGTTTGATTCATAGGAGATAGAGGTCTTGGAGAATATTTATTCCAAAAGTCAAGAACTGATTATATTAAAATGTTGAGTGTTTTTTTTCATATTTGCTCTTTTCATTGTTTCTTTCATTGACTCTTGAATTAAATTCTAGTTGATTTCCTAAATATGAGGAACTAAGAGACTTACAATTATCATATTATTGTTATATATTACAGTACATTACTTATGTAACTCTTTCAGCAATATTATTACCTTACTTATGTAATAAATTAAGCAATGCCTTGAACATAGAACCAAGAAAATAAAAGTATGCTGTTTTATGAGTTCTACATTGCATTAATATGATTTGAAATGCTTTTCATTTGTGTGCCTAGGACATGAGGTCAGGAAAGTTGGCTTTTGCATTCCAGGAGAGGTATGCAAATAAAAATCACCTCTGGGCTGAGAGGGAGCATGATATCTGTGTACAGTGCAGAAACCCATTGTACATATAAAACAAGCCCATGTGCTGGCTCCTCGATGTGAGTTTCATCTACACCTAATGATACTTATGTAAAATGCACAATGACCCATTTCTGACACCTCAAATATACAGTTGTTTATAGTTATTTTCTTAAGAAATTACATATAATTACTGATGTGAGGCACACTGTAATATGGTCCATTTCTTCTAATTTTATAGGGTGGAGAACCAACAAAGTTTAATGACAAACAGAAGTAAGTTCTGCCATATAGTGGAAATCTGGAGTTTTAACTTTGAAAACTCCACACCATTGGGTTGGTTTGAGATGTTGCCAAATAGCACCAGGAAATACACGTGATTATTTGAACAACCCTTCTAAAACTAGTAAAATTCTGTTTGAGCCGCAGAAGGAAACAAGGCGGAACTGCCAACAGCATAAACAGAAAAGCAGGAAATTGCCAGTTGAAAGGAGTATAAAAAATATAATGAAACAAAAGAGCAAATTCAGAACACATTTGTGTAGATGCTTCTAACAGCACTTTGATTTAAGCCACTTTCTGAACTGAACATGGTCTAAAAATTAAGTTTGTCTGGGGCATACAGGATGTGTGTGGTAGCTCACAGAGGGAGACTATTCATCAGAAAGAGAACCTGAAGCGACAAGTAGAAGAAGCTCCATAAATCATTATATAGAATATTATACACCTTGTAGCTAGGTCTAGCACAACTGAAACCTTTTCAGAATAAACAATTTTTTTTTAAATTCTCGTGGGAAGACCCAGCTTGAGTTTTCAAAAGGATCTGCATTGAGAAGGCAGATGCTCAGCATACTTTGTAGGCTGGGGTCTCTTCAGATATGGTCAGTAAAACTGGACCACCCAGATGACTGAGTCATTGCCAAGTTTTTGTGTAACCCTCTGGTTTTGATGGGATTCCTCACAGACTAGCACAGGACCTGGGTTGATAGACCCTAGGCTTTGGCTCTTATGCTTCAGATCTGGACTTCCCTCTCTGAATAATTACTTGTATATAATTTCAGATTGTTTTTAAATATGAATTAACATATTTATTTTTTCTACTGAGTTGAAAAAAATCGGTTCCTATGTAATTCTAGCACAACAAAGCACAATACAGTAACTTTTTAGTTAGCATTTATCTTTAAACCATGAATAAAACATTTCAGAACTCAGGCAAGCCACAATTGATGGCATAATCATATCTAGTTGTGAATTCAATGTAGTTTTTAATTAATTGGAATTCCCACCCTTTTGTCAAAGTGGCTATATCTGTCTTTAGCCTAGAGGTGAAACATACTGAAGCAACAAATTGGTTTAAAAAGGTTTTTCCTAGTAGCTGACTACATACACATTTTTTCCTGTGCATGGTGTGGTTAAATCTGAGTGAATCTCATTCCAAGGGAAAAACATAGCAGTTTTCCAGGAGATTAGTAGACATTTTGTTCTGTGAAATGGAGTCTGTCTAGACTACTGATTACATAAAAAGTGTTTATGGTAACACAAACCCTCTAACAAGCAGATTTCTCTGCTTATGAACACTATAGTACTATATTTAATCCTTGTAGTAATATAATATTCCACTATAAAATATAAAATCTATGAGACTGAAACTATTTCTCAGTGTTTTGGCAGTACAACAAGCAATGATGCTCCTATCTTACTGTGGCTTCTTAATAGCATGTGTGGTGTCAAAAGTTCTTCTTTTTTATAATTGTCTCTGTTAGAAATAAATTTTATTAATAGACATATTATAATTAACCTTGTCGCATAGAGTACTAGTGGCTTATTTCCTTGTACAAAATGTTACTTATTTTATAATCTGCCACTCTTAAAAGGGCAAGTCTTTATCTGTTTTGCTTAGGATATCAGAAATTTTGTGATTAAATTAGACTTCATATAATCCCCTGGTTCCTCAGGGACAATTAGTTATTAATTCCATCACAAGCCCATCTCTCTGGTGCCAGTTGCATTCACAAAATTAAAATGTCTCTTAGTCCATCTCAACACAGCTGCCAAATAATAAAAATATTAGAGCAGCATTGTGCATCTGCCAGCCTGTTTTACTTCTTTATAATCATACATTTTTTAAAAAGCTAATTTATATACTATTAAATTGATTAGTTGGCTACTATTTCCATTTGGATTGCCCAGTTCTTGTTAATTTCCATGCTATTTTCCTTTGAGACTAATTAGTTTTTCACACAGTGAAGGGTACAAGAAATATAGTTTGTATAGGCAGCATGCGAGATTCTGATCGCATGGAAAATGCTGTCAAGGTGCAGTTTTGGTATGTCTTTGTGAAGATTAATTGAAGTACTACAAGTGGGAAAGAAGCAGATATACTAATTCTAACAGAATGGTTATTATAAAAAAACTTTCCAAGCAGCTTGAGAAGTTAAGCTTTAACGTCATTTCATGATAGTAAACTAAGAAAAAATAACATGACTTTAGCATTTTGAAAGCTTTTCTCCTTTTTCCATGTTTTGGCTGAAGTTCTTTATGACATAAGCCTTTACACTTTCCTGGAAGACCCTCAGTGAGCCACTTGTTAGTCTAAGTTGTTGTTCTATGTTGTCTGCACATCCTCAGCCATGCTTGTACTCTGACACCAACATGGTGACCCCTCTTGGCTTCATAAAAGATGGTGCTGAGGCACCAAGTTGATCTCTGACCACTGCTGTGTCTTTCTGAACCTTTTATTCTTTTATTTAATGTATCTTTGTACCTTTTTTTTTTTTTGTATCCTGAGAGTCAACATCACTGTTACACAAATCCAAACCTCTTTCTTTTATTCTCCAAGCAGTTTAAATATAAACACATGGTATTTGTTTATATGAATGCCAAAATTTGGGCGCACACTCTGAAGACAGTCAGTGCCCCTTCCCCTCACCTTTGTTGGATAGAAAACAAATACTGATGCCAGTCCTGATCTCTATCAGGAAGTATGCCAAACACTATTACTTTCTCCAAAAGTGATAGTTGCTAAGGCACATTGTACTGGCTGACATAGCCCTTCTGAAGTTACATTAGATAAATTTGTAACCTTGAACAAGGTTACCAATTAGGTCAGGAGACATGAAAAAGCCATTTATGGGCTTTTAACATATTTTTGGTAGTTTTTAGGTTCCTCACTGACTGCAGCAAAGACCAGAGTTTAAATAAAGTCTTAGAGGCAGCTAAATCTGGGTACATCACAGAACACCATATTACACAGAGGATGTTTGAGAAACAGGTAGGATAGGGGTTTAAAGAAAGCTTAGGTTTGCAGGTTTGCTTTTATCTTAGGCTAAAAGGTGTCTAATGGACACAAATACTGTGGAATTTCTTTCTAACTCATTTGCACTAAAGCTTTACACTCAGTTTCTGCTAAGCAGTACATTGAGTCTTAGCCTGAATTCTTCGAACCAACAGGAACTTATGAATACTTCCTTCTCTATAGTTTTCTTGCATTCCAAATGTAATAAAATGGGGACTGAAATTACAGCAATAAAATCAGTCTTACTTTGAGGTCTAGTTCAGTAATCCCTGAACACAAAAACCCTACAAACATAAAAAACATAAATTTATGCATTTACCTTGATTTCTTTAACATTTTTAAATAACTGCACCTCATTTACTTTTCCCGCTTTTAACCTTGACCACAATGAAATCCAAAATCCAGAGCCTGTTTCATCAACCCTTACCTGCCAAGTGCCAGTAATCACTTTAGCACAAAACTAGAGTTTGACAGGCTCTATTTCTTATGGTTTCTAATTCTTAACTGCGTGTGATATGCATCACAATTATATATCACCAATTAAATTATTTCTCCTCTATTTTTTAGTTTCAAAACCAAGTAGAATGGGTCCCTGTTAAAAGGGATTCTTACATGAAAATGCTTTGCATTTTCAATATTCCCTTAAATACGTATTAGAAAGCACCTAACACCGGACAAAATTGTTTTAAACTGTGCTGAAGTGAATTAATTTATTTTAGAAATACTGCTTCAGCTAGATCTTCATGAACCATGTTTTGCGAAAATATACAGAAAACCTGCATGTAACAGGTTTCAAATGCTCAGCTTAGATAGTTCCAAGAAATCTGACTCACAAAGGCTGCTTATATTCTGTAAGTATTGGGCACACTAGGATACTGGAAAAAAAATTAAAAATGGCAGAAAACCTTTTAAAATACTTTAAAAGAACTTAGCTTACCAGATGTAAGACTGGTAAGGCTTACTTTCTGGTAGAAGACAGTCTGACATACCATTTTTATCAGTCAGGTATTCTAATTGAGAGTAACTCGACAATATTCTTAATCTGTACCCCTTAAGTGTTTGCCTGCAATGAATTTTAAATTTAAAAGTTTTGATTGTAACTTGACAATATTCTTAAGCTGTACCCCTTAAGTGTTTGCCTGCAATGAATTTTAAATGTAAAAATCTGTAGCGAAATTTCAAACTTTGGTAGTTTATATTTTTCTATGGCCACTGCTGAAGACAGCGATTGATTTAGCACAATGTGATAGTTTACAGATTCACATTAATGTGAATGAAATAGCTAGAGTTTTAACTGGTAATTATTCTTCTTGTAGGTTGCAGGTATTTTTTTGTAGAAGGGTCTGTGTTGCAATAGTCATTTTCAGTCTTGAGAAAAGAGATCTTGTCTTGCAAAGGGTTTTGGAGTATTTTCTATAGAGCGGAGAACAGCATCTGCTAGAAGAGTGACTTGCCCCACCAGTTGGCTCATATATATAAGATGAATACCGTTGCTAGGCTATAAAGAGGGGAAAAGAATTAAGGAATATACTAAGAAAGCAGTAAATGTAATATTGCAGTATTGCATAGTTAACTATACCTTATGAAATGGGATGCAGCTGCAAGAATCATTAATCCTCTCTAGTTCTTTGCCAATCTTGATGTTACAGAAATGGTGGGAGGAGAACTAATGGAATTTGGATGTGGGTATTAATTCTCCTTTTGTAGTTTCCTGTTTAATTTTTTTTCGGTAGATGACTGTTGCATACAAAAGAGGAAACAAGGCTTCTACAAGATATAAAACAAACAAGAATGTTAAAAAAAGAGATTAAGTAGTTCATAAGAATAAAGAACTGTTCATACAGAAGTAATTTTGTATCTCAAATGAGAAATGTCTCAGATTTATATCAATCTATGACAATGAATTTTCTTTTTTTACATATGCCTTTGTTGGCTCCTAAAATGTCAGAAAACCTTCATCAGAATTCTTCTTCCTTTTTATTTACCCTACTATTCTCCTATAAGAATAATGACCCTTATATCAACTTGTACTCCAAACCTTTCTTCTCAGTCAATTTGCCAAAATTCAAAGAGATACCATGGAATAGCTTGGACTGAGTAGCTCTGTGATCTTTCTTGTAAGCTTTTGACCCAAAAGACTACATATCATCAAGTTCATTAGTTGAATTATGTTTAATTCGATCTTTTTTCTGGGAGTCAACTCTGTCCTGAGAACTTTTGCCTGATCCATCTAGCATCTAGGGGTAGACAGTCAGGGGTTAGAAGTTAGAATAATAAGCCAAAGCAATGTCTGATTAGTCAGAGTTTCACAGTTCCTTCCGCTCTTGCTATATCCAGAATCAGACAAGCAGAAGATTTTGGATACAATAACAGGGATGGTCGGGAGACACATGCACTCTATGGAGGCCTTGAAAAGCTGTAAATGAGAGATACTGAAGATTTCAGAGTCTGATGGACATGGTGTTGCAGGATCTCGAGACAACAGAGCAGTCTGGACACCAACACCTAATCTAAATTTCTCAGCCACATTTTATTCCTTGCATTTCTAATCCCAGAATACAGCAGTCAGAATCCAACCAACAAATCATTCTCTTAGGTGCTGGCCCTTCCAGAAAAACTAACCAAGGGCTTGAAGTAGCCATGATAGAGCTAATTTTCTTGGCACTTCTGCTAAAACCAGGATTGCACCTAAACAAAATAGGGTTTTGCAGGATGTATGTTACTGTTACTCAAAAAAATGTAATAAAAATGGGGACTGAAATAACAGCAATTTTATGTAGATTTGCAGGTCTTTATAACATCTGGCCTTCCACCAGTCCCTTTTTCCACCTTCTAGTTGATGTTTGAACAGGCTCTCAGCTGGTGCAGCAGGCTGGCTAGGGCTCCCTAGGCTAGAATGTGAATAGTGTGGAGTGGCAGCAGAGAGGCTGACTCTGCCAGAATGAGCAATGGTAGGCACAGTGGTAAGCAGCATTGTGCTTTTTACCTGTGGGCAGGTGACTCAAGGCAGGAAGGAAAATAGCCATTCAAATCCATGTGTCAGAGAGGCTGGACCATCATCCCAAACAGGTTTTTATCCAGAAAGCGAAGTTGAAGATCCCAGTGCAGCTGATGTCTTTGATAAAGGGCTTGCAGACCTGCAGAATGGTAGCACTTGTATCCACAATATGTTGGGTGAGGGATGGTCTTATTGTCCGGGTAAGAGCCAGCAATGTGGATATGAGCACAGCCCAGAAAATGAACTGCATCCTGAGCTGCATCAAAGCCAGGGTGGGCAGCAGGAGAACAGAGGGGATTCTGCTCTGCTCTCATGAGACCCCACCTGTAGCACTACATCCAGCTCTGGGGCCCCCAAAACAAGAAACATATGGACCTCTTGGAGCAGGTCCAGTGGAAAACAATGAAAATCATCAGAAGGTTGGGGCACCTCTTCTACGCGGAAAGTCTGAGAGAGCTGAGATTGTTCTGAAGAAGAGCTGGTAATATTAGGGAAAGAGGTAGTAGTTTTACTGTAAAAGATGTTAGATTCAGATTAGACACAAGGAAGAAATTCTTTACGAGGAGAGTGCTGAAACACTGGCACAGGCTGCCAGAGGGCTGGGAGCTGCCACACCCCTGGCAACATTCAAGCTCTGGTTGGATTGGGCTCTGAGCAACCTGAGATGCCACTGCAGCAGAATTGGACTAGATGACCTTTAAAGTGCCCGTCCAACCCAAACCAGTCTGTTTGATTCTCTGGTTCTTAATTCCATGCAAAGTTCTTAGAGGCATTTTGCTGTAGCTAGGCCTAAGATGACTTTGGAAGATTCTAAAGTCATTTTAATATAGAAAATAAACAATTTTGAGTGTTTTTGCAAATTTCCAAGCCCACTTCCACTTTTTTCCTTTTATTAGATGAGCTGTGTAGACAAGAGATGCTGGTTGTCCTCAGAGGCGGGCTATCCGTATCTTTTGCCTACGAAGTTACTGATTGCATTCTGTGTGCCAGTTCTCACACACCCAACTAAATAAGAAACCTAGCCTCCCTCTTTGCAGAGTTCCTAGATGCCACAATTATCTATAACCTTCTTGCTGAACTGTTTACCCGTTTTTTTTCTAATACACAATTCTAATATACTTTATACAAATAGCAATTATTGGCTTTATGTCACATGTTATGCTTATGCTCACCAACCATATTTAGTAAGAAGACTCTGTAAGGGATGTACCTGGAAGGGCACTAAAAAATAGCTGGAGAGGAACTGTTTACAAGAGCATGTAATAACAGAACAAGGGGGAATGGTTTCAAACTGAAAGAAAGTAGGTTTTGATTAGATACTGGGAAAAAATTATTGTAAGGATGGTGGAGTGCTGCAACAGGCTGCCCAGAGAAGTTTTGGATGTCCCATCACTGAAAGGGTTTAAGGCCACGTTGGATGGAGCTCTGACCAACCAGGTCTAGTGAAAAGTGTCCCTGTCCACAGCAGAGGGCTTGGACTAAATGATCTTTAAGGTCCCTTCAACACAGGCCATTCTAAGACGTATTTTGGGATTCTTGAAATGTTGCTTATGTCATTGTATTGATCATTTAGATCAGGATTTCATTGCATGGATGATTTTTTTCAGGGTTTTCAACCAGAAAGTTTATGTCCAAAAAAACAGGAGGATTTTGGGATTGTCAGTTTACGGTTGCGGAAGTGGAATACCAGCATTAAAAATGTACATAAAACCAGTACACCATGACACAAAATATTTAGTATAAAATAAAAAAGTAACAAAAAAAATTTGTACAAAAAAGTAATTTGCTTTTAGAGTTCAGGTGAAACATAAATCATCTAGTTATGTTTGAAATCTCAAAGGTTTCAAAACCCATTTTCTTTTAAGATCTCTCACATTGTTTTGTAGACTCTTGAGACCTGAACGTTTAATTGTTTTACCTGACTTTTGCATTTTCCCTTTCATTGATCCCTTACATGCAGCTGCTTCTTTTCACTAGATGATTGTAAAGAAAGCAAGTAAGTGTGCCCAACTGGATAATAAGAAAAATCAAAATGAATGCTACTATGTTAGTAAATGAAAGGATTAAAAAAACCCAAACAAACAAAACCCCAGAAAAATCAAAACAACAAAAATCCCAACAAATCCAAAAAGAAACAAAACAACAGACAAGCAAAAACTCACCAAAATAATAATATTGAAGTTTTTTCACCTTGGGTGCTCTTTCAAATTAAGAGAACTTATAGACATTTTAGAGACCCCTCATCTGAAAAAGAAACACCAGATGAGCTGGATTTATTAGTCAATAAGTGTCAACAGAAGAAATAGACTTGTTGGACTACAGAGTGAAGTGTTACAAAGCCGAATGCAATATTACAGAAAAAAATATCCATTCTTAAGTGCAAGGAGTTTGGGTTTGAATGGGTTTAGTAACTGGCAAATCTTTAAAAGTTTACCTTTTGCATATTTTCTTTTACTAAAGAAGAAGTCATCTTTATGTGAAGTATTTTGGAAATTGTTGAATGACTTTTTTTCTCAGTCCTTTATCTACTTAAGAATATGAATTCATACTAATAACCATTAAATCTTGCTCTTTTCTCCATGTTGTCTTCAGAAGCAGCTCAGCAGAAACATGCATTTTTATAAATGTTCTTCATTCTTTCATTTCTAGAAAAGAAAAGGGGAAATAAAGAAACTCTGCAATTACTTTGTACCAACACCAAAAATCTTTGTAATCTAAATTACTTTCTTCTATGTGTGAAAACAGTTAATAGCAACTCCCCGTAGCTAACAGCAGACTGAGCACTGGACCAGAATATTAAACAGGCATACCTCTTTGTGGAATATGAAGGGTTTTTTTAGTCCACAAAGCTAGCAGTACTGTACCTGTCACCCACTGTCTCCTACACACAATGTCTGAAACTGGTACCATATGCAGAAATGTCAAAATGGACTTGGAGTAACAAATAGTGATTTGTTTCCCTCTAAATGAAGAAAAGAATAAAACAAATTCTTACAAAACCCCAATGTGGAGAGCATAAAAAGCAAGCCCTGAATTACTGTCCTTGTGCATGAACTGCACTTTCCCAGAGTTACAGTCCTTGTGCAGCAGACAGCCACCACATCATGCTGATGCCCATGCTCCTTCTTGGTACTTAGTGGCTGAGCAGGGAAATGTGTTGAGTTCTTCTGCATCCTCATGTTTTCTGTGTTGTTCTAAGGAAGCAAATCTTTGCCACTGTCCAGACAAGTGATAAACTAACATAGTAACAACGTGATGGTTAAATTTTCCTCTTTCCTCTGGGTTACAAGTTCTCTACTCTCCTTTGAAAGATAACTGGGATGTTAAGGGTTCCAAGTAAGTCAGTAAATCTTAAAGACCTTTTGTTACCATGCTATGCAGTGAAGCAGTATCAGGCTTATAAATCTCTGGAATACTTTCAACTTTTTTGTGGGCGAGGTCTCCCTTTTGATCACCCCCTAAGTAATAGATAGAAAAGTGCCATCCAGATGGCTCCAGAAAAATGGTGAAAATTGAATTATGTTATATATAGTATTATTACGTATTATGTATAATTTATATGTCTATATATGTGTGTGTGTGTATGTGTACATATGTATATGTATCTCCCAAATGAAGACTGTCTCAGTCAGGCTTGAGAATCGATCTTGTTATGGAAGGGAACTGCCAGCTATGGCTTATAAAATGTCTTTGAAGTGCTTTATGAGTAGATTTAATCTAATACTAGACTGAGTTTACGAAGTGCAATACTACACAGTTTACTAAAAAGCATATAACACTAATGGACATTTGACCTGTTACACAACAACCACAGTCAGTGACTGTAATCCTACTTTGGGGTTCCCTTTGGGTTTGCTTCATGAATGAATCTGATGGATAAACTTACAAATCCAACTAAGAAAGTCTAATTGCTATGAGAGATGCTCTATAGGCTAGCACACCACCACCTGCATTTATCAGAACAGAAGAATCTATTGTAGATAGTTTCTTTACTGTGAACTCAGCAAGAAAAATAAAAAGGTTGATATAAAAAACTACAGTGTTATCATTTTCTGGTAAAGAGAAAAAAACATGGTATATAACCTAATAAAACAGAGGACAAAGTCAGTAAATAATTTTATGGTTGTTACTCCATTTAGAAGTGGAGGTAAGTGCTTTACTAAGAAAGTAAACAAAATCATAATGGGCAATATATATTCATCTAACCGCACCTCATGTGTTGTTCATGACATACTTGGAAGGAGATCCTGAAATTTATCAGTGCAGTTTTTTTCTAAATAACTGACATGATAGGTTTAACAAAACTTCTTATCCTGTGATATAGTATGAGCACCCCAGAATTCTCTGCATTTTGTTACAGTACAGAGTGGGACTTCATTTAGATGTTGAAAACTTTTTAACCACTTGGAATATTTTTATTTCTTTTCCCTTGGTGAAATTTCTTACTGTTTATTTCTTTATGTTATTTGATTGCTCTCTTCCATATAGCAGTAGAGATGAGTTTTTCCTAGACAAAGGAATCTTAAGATGGGAATGGCACTTATGAAGTGAGAAAAAAATTTATTTTATCTTTATAATAAATTATGGTAAGTGGATAAGTGGTTTTGTCATTTGGAGTCTGGAGATTATCAGTAGGGACAAGTAGGCTTGTAGATTATTGGCAGGAACAACTATGTCAACTGAAAAATGTCACAAGAGAATGCATCAAAACTACAAATGAAGAAGTCCAAGCAATCCAGTTGCAACACTGGTGCTGTCGTTATCCACAAAATTGAGTTGTTAATTGATCCCCTGGCACTGTTTTGAACTACTAAGATGGGGTCCATCCCAGAAAATCTCTTCCAAGCACTAGAGCAACATCAACACTGGCTTTATTACCACTTGACACTTGGCTTCAGCACCACTGAGCAGTGCTTGTTCCTCTTTCATCTAGTGGTATAGACATAGTGAGAGACTTAGACCTGCCCAAAGGTAAGCAGCCAGCATCTCGATTTTCACCGAAGTCTGATGTTATCCTTAAGTGTTGTACAAGCTTGCTCCAGCATCTTTTTTACACTTAGAGATGTATGGGTTAGAAGTGCTGTTCAAGTGCTAAATGTTGACTAATTCTATTATTACAAACACTGCAAATTTTGCTTGCTGGAGGTGTTCAGTATGAGGGCCCTAACCACAAAAAATGAAAAATGAGCGGGAAATGACATGGATTCCTGTGGAGGGATATATTGTGGTAGAGAATATGTTTCTTTTTCCCCTCCTAAAAACCTAATAGCTCTGTGTTACTGTCTATTATCCTGTAATTGTAAGTACTTTCAAAGGAAAGTATTCTTTGGATTGATGTGAGAGTGTGTATTTATAAAGGGCCTAATGTAAAATTGTGATAACAGACGAAAGTAGAATGAAACCCGAGGGTTACGTATTCCCTTCTTAGAGACCCTGAGCTTCCTAAGTAAAAATTAACATAACTAACATTTACATGAGTTATACATATACTGTGCAGAGACTAGCATCCCAACAGAATGCTACGATGCAAACACAATTAATGACTATGCAGTGTTCCTGTGTACTGAATTGGGACTGAATTCCAGATGGAAAAGAGTAAGAAAGCTTTTAATACGTCTTTGCGTTTAACAAAGTTGCAATTCTGGGATTGTCTGGAGAAAAATACAAGAGAAAAGGAAGAGAAGCTTATTATGGAGGTAGTTATACACACACAGAAATAGCTTGCTGGAGAATCTTTTAATAAACATTAGAATTGTGCTAAATATGTTTATATTACTGTTTTCTCCACTTTCTTTCTGGTTGTTTTTGTATACAGTATACAGTTTTTGTATGTAGTCTGATATGGAGCTGTTTTGCTTCAGACAATATCTAAACAGTAACTTAGCAACAAGTGAAGAATTGTAAAAATTAGGATAATTAGCGCTGCTGCTCTGTGTCATCATATCCTGAAACATGACAGTCTGTTGATGTGAAGGTCTTAGAACTGTTTTATTTTAAGAGTACGAACACCAACAGAAAATAAGTGTGTTAAAGAAGGCCCATTTTGAACTTAAAAAGGCTAAGTGAAGAAATAAAAATATGTAAGTTCTCAGACAAAAGTACTACTAAGACAAGTCAGAAGGCAGATTAGATATGCCAAAAATACAACCAAATAAAATAGAAGAATACGTGCTGATGTTAAAGAAATAAATGTTTCCTTAGGGAAAGGTATGTAGAGGTTCTTCTGTGCCAAATGGAAAAAAACCCCTCTGTAATTCTTTTGTTACTGATCTCACTTCCCTATAATTTTACATATTGAACTTAATGTTGTTAGACCTTGTGCTCTTGCCATAAGAGGTTTAATTGTGAATTAATGGGCATGCTTGTAAACATTTTGCAGAGGAGTATGCATTGAAATTCAAAACTTTCAGTATTATTCTCATTACTTTCAGTATTTTGTGTTTGTAGGGAACTGGGTCTTACACCCCCACCCAAACCAGCCTGTATATTCCAATATTCTATTCCATATTCAATACTACTTAAGAGACACCAGAGAAAGAATTAGATCTCAAAAGCTGTAAAGGCAATATTTCTATCTTTAGAAATTGATGTTAGTAAAACTGGGAACTTTTACATGTAGAGAAAGACTGTAGAGCCAGAACAACAAAATTGAGGTCATTTGTCCTCCTGACAGCTGCTGTCAATTCATGAGAAGCACAGTGTGCCTACTACAGTCGTGGAGAGCAGTGGAGTCACTGGGACCAAGCCAGGTCCCCCCTGGCCTTGTCACACTGGCAGTCCATCACTTTCTGCAGTGGAGCAGAGAACCTGCTTGAAATTCCAAGAAGAAGGGAAATATCAGCCCAAAACTTGTTCTTTTTCGGTTTTGGGGGTTTTTTTTTTTCGTACATTGAAAGAGAGTTTACAGATAGGAGATAAGCACAGGCTATACTACAGGTACAGTTATTACCTCCCTTTTCCCAAATATTAGTAATCCTGGTGTATCCTAAAAGGGAACTCAGAAATTCCTGACATCTGAGGCACCTCGTAAACATATTTAACAGTCCTAGCTACATAAGAAGGCAAATTGAAATGCTTGTCAATCTTTGTTAATAGATTTGTTTCAGTGGGAGAAAATGAATCTGAAAATCTTCCATCAGTCCTTTTGATTTTCAGTACTTTTGATTTCAATCCTTGAACTATGAATGAAAGGTGACAGGAGCTGCCATACAGGGGTTTGTAGGGACACATCCCAGATACTTCATTCTTAATTTCCTTCCCTTTACTGTGCTTCCTCTGGTTTAAAGTTTGGAGGAAGGGTGAACTGGGAGAAGGAGAGATTGGCTAAGGAGACAAGGATAAACTTCATCATAGGTCAGTACAAATCTTTATTAAAGGAAATTGTTACACAGTAACAATTGCTGTAAATAGAGCTTTCATTCCAGTGATATGGACTAATGACGTATTAGTTAACATAAGGCTGTTATTCCAGCCCTTCCTGCCCTTCAAACTGTATTCTTCCTTCCAAGACTCATACACATCTTTACATTTCCATACTAGAGACTCACATGTTTCGTTTCAGCTCTGGTTTTTTCCCTAAGAAAGAAATTTTTTTTGACACATGTGGTGTCCAATTTTCATTTGAAATATGTTGCTCTTTTTCCTAAACTTTGGGGTTTTTTGACACTGGAAAATTTCTACTGTATTGTGCTGCCAATTTCAATATTTCTTACATCATGGTTTATTCTTCTAAACATGGTCCACAGAGCTGCGGGTGGGTTTTTGTCATCAGTTTAACATTACTACAGACTGCAGAGAGCACATGTATTGGTTACAGAACTGCTTACTCTTTGCCATGTGACTTCTTTAAGCATGGTTTCTTGACATCATTTCACTTCAGAAATACATATTTACTTGTTGTGCACCCCATTCTCATGTTATAAAGAGGACTTTTTATACTACAGATGATTTACTAAGTGCTTCAGTGTACCTTTTCTCTTGAATTTTCACATAATTTTCTATTACAGACTATTGATGAGCTGAAACATACTTTATACTTTTAGCTGTGGTATCTTAGACTTCTCATGAGGAATAAAAGAATTACTATTTATGATAATAAAAAAACCCCAACCAATTCTGAGCAGTGCATTCAGAATTTTAATTTGGTCCAGTACATACTAGGGAATGGTCTGGAGCTAAAGAAATACGAAGTGAAAATTTAATTTTGAGACATTGATAAGGGTGTGTTTAATCCCTGTCTAACTGCAAAGCTTTCTCACATAAAGATTGTTTTCATTTAATTAGGCAGATCATGACAACAGCTGAGGTCAGCAGAGGTAGCAACTGAATGTCTACAACCATAGAGTGTGATAGAATCCCTCCCCCAAAGAGCAGTGGCAAAATAGTCTGCAGAGTAATCATCTTGATTGGTGCAGGCATTCTTCCAAGCACAAGAGAAATTTTGACATACTAGGGACTAGAAGCAAAGTAGGGAGATGATTGGGAGGTAAATAGCCTGCAGATGAGATCAGGCAATTTTTTTCATATCAGTCTTGAAATCAGATGTTCCTCTGGACAAATAAAATTAATTTCATCCTGATATAGCGCTGAAGCCAGATAAGTAGCTGAAAAGTGTCATAAAAAAGTGAAAGAGCAAACTCTTTCTTTTACTTTGGTCCTATTCTCCCTCTTTTAAAAGATATTTTATCTACAGATGAAATAGCATAATACAGATTCAATAGACTTTTTATGTGTAGAGTTTTCTCCCTTACGTATAGGAGTGGCTTAAGGCAAAAAACCACCAAAGTATCCATGGCTCAAGCCCACACTTATTTCTTCAAGTAGAAGTCAGGTTGACCAAAAACGATAGGGCTACCCAAAGCAAATCCCCACAGCGCTCTATTAGAGGTGGGCAGAAGCACTTGTCCCAACAGTATCAGAATTTTTCAGAGCTGCACCTGGAAGAAAGGCAGAGGAGCCACAGGTGGGTGTGTGTGAGAGAATATTTAAACTGCTACCATTCCTGTGCTGGATGGGCATGCCGGCCCTGTCTGGAAATTGTGTAGCTCAGCTGGCTTTCTGACCGAGAGTGTTTGTCATGGTCACAGTGTATTCAGGAAATGTTCTGTTGCTGGCGTAGCTATACAGCCTCTGCACAAGAGCTGCCTTCAACCTGGCCAGCCTGAATTCAGGTGGAATAGAAGGTTCTTTGTCCACATGTGACTACTAGTGGACCAATTTCTAAACAACTACATGAAAGAAGTGGAAGACAAAGAACTCTGAAAGGAGTGAGGTAATAGAAATAAGTGTAAATGTAAGTACCTTATAAAACAAGAGAAGTAACAATAGCTTTCCAGTTCTTTAATTTCCATATTCTTTTGCTAGAGATAACTTTTAATGTTTTTCTATATCAACTTGCACACAAATTTTGAAAGGCTGGGCTGTTACTCTCTGGTGCCTTCCATGAGACAAACATTTTGTTTCTTTATGAAGTTATTGGGTGAAAGTGTTTTTTCTTGGAAATTAACTATCTCCTAGGACCAAGAAGCAACTTTGAGGAGATAAATTTTCTTGAGTCTTGGAGGTTCGTGTGGTCCCCAGGCAGGTTCTAGACCATCACTCACAATGCTTTCAGACTCAGACTTGGTATCACTGGTAAAATGAAGTTTTGTACAATGAAATATGTACTACTACAAAGTAGTTGAAAATCAATCAGGTTTGATCACTAGTCATTTGGTAAAAGCTGCTTATTCATTCGCTTTCGTTCCACTTCCTCTCTGTAGCTAAATACTATGATAAAGATATAACACATCTCTACTGTTTTACTGTATCACTTAGACTCAATTTCCATATGTCACAGAAAAATCCAGCAATTCTTCATCATTATTTATATGTTAAGGTGTTGCATTACTTGCTACCACTTGCACATTGGAAATAGAAACACTTTTGAGTACAGTTTAGTCTATGTTGTTAAGTCCAACCCACATTTTCATTTAAGAATCTGGAAATTTCAAAAGCAATTTTCTTGATTATCTAGATTTTTTATAACAATATTTTTCTCATGCTCAGACTTACACCTCTGTCATTATGGTTTTTCTTTGAAAATTTAAAAATTATGGAATTGTAGAGACTATTACAGCAAACCTCCTCACTTAAAACTAAGTGGATATTCTTCTAAGTGATTTGATTTTTCTACCATATACACCACGGTAGATATTTTATCAGTGTGAGCTGGACTTATGAAGCAACAGTAGCAGCTCGCAGTTGATAGTAGTCTGTGATTCCAGTGGAATAGTGAGAATACAAAACTCAGAAAACCTGTGGATTAATGCTTCCTTTTTGCTCCTTTGGTGTAATTTATTCCTTCTCTCTGTTTTACTTTTTTTGCTAGCAGAGAGGAAATCCTTGCACAGTGAGTAGAAGCGCTTCCTGGAGTTTTTTCCTCCTTCCTTTGTATCCAGCTGGGAGGAAGTGTTGCTGTCGCATAGATTCTCTACTAACCATCTACTGTGGAACAGGAAATAACCATTCAGATGTTTCTTTGACAGGCACATGAAACAGCAGGGAAGATTTTTGGAACAGTAGATTAGCATATGAGTACTGGGTAAGGATATTATTTTGTTTTACAAGCAATGTTCTTCTTAATGCTTTTGCCTCATTTCTGTCTTGAGGTAGTCTATACAGAAATAGTGTGTAGTGGTTTGAAAGCAAAACAAATGAGAGGATCCAAGTCAGAGATACAATTTAATAAGAAGAAAGGAAAAAAAAAGTAAAATAAAATAGATGCAATAATACAAAAGACCACTGACAGAGTCAGAATACTACCTGAGCGGAGTGATGGAAGCAATCCAGATGAGGTGGTCTTCTTGAAGCAGTGATTTTGTAGAAAGGCCTAGTAGCTCTGGTCCTCTGGGAATCCAGTGGGTAAGGGCTGCTTGTACTGTCCTAAATCCCAGATTATATTCAGGTGAGAATGCCTGGTTCCTCTCCCTGGGCAGAGCATCTCACAATGGGATGATGAGTCATGCAGTGGGTCTTTGATGGCCCATTAAACAGAGATAACTCCTGTAGGGAGTTAACTATGAGTCATGGGCAAGGCATTTGATGGGCCATTAACAGAAGATAATGGCCCAGAGGGAGGGGGTCTGGGAAAACACTGCCCCAGCTGGATTCAACAGTTCATGAAGATGGTGATAGAATACTTTGTGCACATCCTATACTGCAACCCAGGACATAGTGGAAAAAGGTATTTTAGATTCTGAAGCTATACATAATAAAACTGTGACTTGATGGCCATCATTGCTACCAATTACCTGGCGGCTATGACGCAATGCATGTGACACAATGCATGCATCTGACATGTAAACGTGAACGATAAACCAAGAGAATGCTGATATCTTGCTGTACAGTGTATTATATAGAAAACTGGGAGCTGTACTTACAGTGAAGGCTTCTCTTTACTGTGTTGTGGTTGTTAGGTTTGAAGTAATGCTGATTCAGAGCTATTGTCTTAGCTTCCGGGGTTCATTAGATCTCTTTAGGATTAGTATTGTAGAAAAAGATATTTTGACAGTGTTTCTTGACAAATTGTCCCTCTTTGTTTTGAGGCACGTTCCTCAGTTTTAGAGCTCTGCTTGCTATTCTACACTTCTAACTGATGAAAAGTTCACGCCCAGGAAGTGGTATTTAAAAAACCTGTGCCTGTGCTTAGGGACATGATTTAGTAGTGGACTTGGCACTGTCAGGTGTATAGTTGGACTCAGTGTTATTGTGTCCCTTCCAACCTAAATGATTCTGTTGTTTTGTGATTGTAGGTTTTTATTTCCCTACCTTTATTTTCTTTGCAAATTGGTCAAGCATCATAACTTAGGTTAATCCAAAACTCTGAAGGTGTACGTATTCCTTTCCTAGTAATTAATTACTAAGCTGAGTTTCCTGTCATCTGAATAAATATTCAAGTGTTACACTGAAACAACTAGGAATTATTTCTGAGGACTAGCAGTCCCATAGTATTCTAGTTTTAAGTATTAAGAGAAGTCATGTCACTGGCAACTGAAACTTCCATTGTTTTTTAAATAAACCATGCAGTTGGGTTTTGTTGAATTTTCTTTTAAAAATGCTGATCTGTGCGATCTACACAACTGCAATGAGAAAACTGATTCAACATGGAACTTGAATGTCTGCCTGACAGTAAGTATTCAGTAATTCCACTGATTACAATTAAAGGGTTCACATGTTGAAAGTTAAAAACATTTAAAGTGCTTTTCTGAGTGTTACATGTATTAAACTGATGTCACTCAACTATCAAGAATATAACAATAGGCCTAGAGATCCTTATAATTAGACTTAATAAAACAAATTAATAAGACTATTATTGCCTGGGCAATGTAATTTCCCAGACTGTGTTTCCAGTCTTCTTCTCTTCAGTACAATAAAATCAGCATTGGTTTTCCCCAGATTTCTCATGACAGCCTCATAGTGTTTGCTTTTTATATCTACTTTCTGACTTTACAATGTTCAGATGATGCCTATATATCTTTCTATAAAAAGCCTTTAGAAATTTAATTAAATTATTTATATGTGCTTGTTATATAAACTCAGAAAGGCCTCCTGCTTGGTGCCAAAACCAGGTAATCATTTAGGCTTTACCCTCCTAGCTGTCATGCAGGGCATCCTACAGCTGCAGAAACAAGCAGGGATTTCAAGTACAATAATTCATGTATGCCAAATGCTACCTTTACGTGGAACTGCAATTTTTGGCATGGGGTGCTCTGGGTTTTTTTCCTTCATGTCAGCTTCCGCCTCCCCTCGTATCCCCAAATCCCAGGATGTTTGAAGACATTCCTACCTGTGTGATACAAAAGGAGGATAATATGGAAGAAATAGGAGATACGGTGGACTCACAGAAAATTGTAATATTTTAAAAGTGTATACTTATTCCAGGTGTGTCATAGCTATGTGTACTTCTTGAGCTGGATATAATTTTCAGCTCAATGCACTTCTGAATCTTTCATATTTTTTTGTTTAGGATGCTACTCAAACTATAATAATCAATGTCTGTAGAAATGTTACTTATGAATGTCTATTATTTTTTAGTACCTAAACAAACAATTGTCTAGTTTCAGACACTGCTTATTATAGCAACTCTTCTCATCTGCATTTAATGATCATAGGATAACTATTCAGAATACTATATCTAGTTATAAAAACATGTTAACCTTCTCAGTTACCTGCATAATTCATTTTCTGCCATTTACTTCCTCCAGAGTGTGTTGGACATGGGTGGAAACTGAAGAGATGAGCTCCAAAAAACATCTGTTTATTTTCACTGTCTCCACTTACTTGAAATGGGTTGGTGTTTCACCTCACAAAATCCTGCTTTCTGGAGGCCTCTGTAGTTGTGAAATGCGTGCAAGCGGAAAGATAGATTGAGATTTCCAAGCCCATGACAGTCACTTTAACAAATGGTCCTCTGAGTGTTGTCTTCTGCTTGGAAGCCTCCAAATATTACAAGTCCAATGAGTGTACTAATGAAATCTCACAACTACTTAGTAGATGAAATCAGGTATCAACCTTGATCATCAAATGTGATTACTGGAGCCTAGGTCATACACTTTTAAAGTACTTTCACCATATAAACCTGAAATTTTGCCATTTTTTTTCTTAAAACTTCCTTGATGGAAAGGGAATTAGAGGGCATATAATCTAGAGAGGGAAACAGATTCTTTTCTCCTTACTTCAAATAAAACAGTAAAAGTTACAATTATCTGCAATTATGAAAACTAAGTTGTACATAGCATGTGTAAAAGTGATTAATTAAAGGTCTGTTTGTTGCTGTGTCAAGAAAAGCCCACACAAACTATTAGATGTCAATCTGCCTTTCCACAAAAAGTGCCTCATATACAACCTCCTATTTTCCTTTTTTCTCCCACATATCTTCGGCTTAAGGTTGAAAGCATATACAGAGTGGACAATTTTATGTTGCATTGGATGATGACTTTCAGGTAATTTGCACACTGTAGTGTTGATTAATATACTTAACAAACAACATTAACCAACAGAAGTTTGCAATGAAACAATGATAAAAAAACATGTTTTGGAAATTAAGTAAGCAGCTCCATCAGGAAATTAGTCATAATCAGAGTCTAGAAGGAAAAAATTATGCATCAAAAAGGGTTATAAAATTCAGGTGTTTTCCGTGTAAGTTAAAACCCCTCCTACAAACTCACAGCAAGACAAGTATCATAATGTAAATAATTAATTTGATTGGAAATAAAACTGCTCCTAAATTATTTGAAATCACCTGGAGAAAATTAGTCTTGAAGTAATCTGAAAGTCACTGGAAAACTCTTCTGGCCTCTCTAAACTCCCCAGAGTCTCATGTCTGATTAAACTCCCCAGGCTTAGAAGAAAGGTTTCTTTACAGAGTCTACACAGCCAGCAATAATTTGTGCAGTTTGATTCAAATTACAGTAATTTCCACAGTTCAGCTGATTTTATGCATAGACGAGGATCCTGATCAAAATGGAATTTCTTTCCTGTCTTTACTTGGCAATGGCTTGACTTGTTGCTCCTTGCTTGCCTTTTTTCTCACTGTTTAACTATGTCTACTCTTCAGTTTTATGTTTGTCTTCTTTACATTTGTCTTCTGTGTGTGCAATTCCTTTTGGGCTTCTCTTTAATTTTAAATTCCTTTTTTTTTTTTTTGAATAGCTGGGTCTCTTGAGGACATGTATTCTCTTGGGCTGCTTCAACTTTGAAGAACTTCCAGCTTCATCGCAGAAACTGTCCACTGGGAATGCACCATAAACATTCCATTCTTTTTTTCTTTCTTCTTAAATTTTTCTTCTTTTTTCTCATGCTCCTTTTCATCATCAGATCATACAAGCCATCATGAGGTGGCAACAGCTCAATGGTGTTGTTCAGTCCAGGGAATTTTGTAGGACTGGTTTCTTCCAAGCTGGGAGTATGAGCAAGTCTACCACTGTGTTCTATCCTACAGTGTTCACTAGGGCTCCTAGTGGGTAGCAGGAGGCACTAGGTCATTCTGGTTCCCGGACTTCAAAGTGAAATCTTCTGCTACCTGTCAGTGTCACCGTTGGGATGTCTCTCAATGGCACAGGATTGCCCCTTGGTCTCCCATGTGGGGCTTTGCCTCACACCCCTTTTGACTTCCACCACCTGGCCATGAGGATGGTGAAGGGCTTTGAGGGGAAGGCATGTGAGAAGTGGCTGAGGTCACTTGGCCTGGAGGAGACTGAGGGGAGACCTCACTGCAGTTACAGCTTCCTCATGAGGGAAAGAGGAGGGGCAGAAACTGATCTCTTTTTTCTTGTGACCAGCAACAGGACCCTGAACTTGTGTCAGGAGAGGTTTAGGTTGGATATTAGGAAAAGTTCTTCATCTGGAGGGTGGCTGGAACCGGCTCCCCAGGGAAGTGGTCACAGCACCTGGCAGAGCTCAAGAAGGATTTGACAGTGTTCTCAGGCACATGGTGTGACTCCTGGGGATAGTCCTGTGTAGGGCCAGGAACTGGGCTTGATGATCCTTGTGTGTCTCTTCCAACTCAGCACATTCTGTGATTCTGTGATAATTTCTGCCAATCTCACATCTTTATTTTCCCTTTGCTTGCTAGACCCCTATTCAAACTATGTGGAATAAGCCCACTGAATGTGTGGATCATACTTTCTAAATGTTTTATAATAGCTTGAAGCCACTCTCAACTGAAGGACAATTTACAGTAATTTGTTGTAGCAGTAGGGAGGAAACCTACTTTGTGTGCACTCCATAGAGACAGGTTCTCAACAGGTCTGACTTCATTTAAAGTAGAATACATCCTGCAGAGAAAATTGTGAACACATTCATCATTGCTTCTGACAAAAATTTTTCAACTACATTAAACATTGGAAATTAGCATTTTCCCATCAGTCTTCTAAAGTCACTGCTTTTTTGGAAACCCCATCTATAAAACCAGAATTCTGTTTATATAGACTGTTTGGTTGAGTTGGACACTCAGTGCTCTGAAGTCTCAAAAAAAGATACAGGTTCACTTCTTATACACAGCCCTCATTTCCTTCCCACTGAAATATGAGTAGGCCTCTGCACAAAATCACTTACTTTTGACATTTTGAAAACTTTTTTTCCTCTTTTTCCCTGTACAGTCATTATTTTGGAATTATGGACAAGAAGTCAATCTTTACTTTTGAATCTTTGCATTAACCAACTTCTGGGGAATATCATCTTCAATGACAAAAAAGCAAAACCTATTTTACTCCAAAAAAGACCCTATAAATGGTCATTTATATAAATGTTCATAAATAAAGATTGATTTCTAGGGAAAAGAAATAGAAAAAAAAACTTATAGAAAGTAGCAAAAATTTTCAAAGTACCTATAAGAATTTAAAACATAAAATAGACCATGCTTTTACCTCACAATTTCTGTCCAAAACAGAAAGAAAATAGTATTCTGAGAGATTTCATATGCCTTTTGGAAAGCAGAAGATACATATTGTGAAATATTTTTCTCTTGAAAAATTGTGTACTTCCCATATTTTGTAACTCATTTTATATTGATCATGACCGTTCCTGCATACCTGGGAAATGACACACATTTTTCATTTTAATCTGTGAATGGCTTCTATTTCCATTTGAGAAAAGCCAGTAAAAACAATCAACTGGTTACCTTTGCAAAGAACGTCCTCTTTATTCTTCAGGAGTCTGATTCTGAACCCAAATGCAAAACATCTTTGAAGAAATAGGTGAACATTGGATTTTAGTTATACAACTATTTCAATTGCTGTAGAAATTGGCTGCAATTTACTGAGCCAAACTGAAGGTATTATTTGTGAGGTAGACTTAAAAGAAGACACAACAGGAGTCATACCATAGTCACAGATGTTAGTAGTAAATATTTAATTAAGGAAAAACATATTCTGCTCTCTGCCTTGTATTAAATGACCTTGCTCTAACAAGGGTACAAAACTAACTCTGAATAAACACTAGGAGAGAAAATTTCCAAGGAATTAATGAAGATACCAGTAGATTGATGCATTTTTTTAATCATATATTGTCCAGCCATAACTTTGCAAAAGCAGCAGGCTAGATGACCAGGCTGTGGCAATATGACTGTGCCCAGAGACTGAAATTTATCCCCTGCAAACCTCAAAATGATATGTAGGCCTGGGGCATCCCCAGACAACACCCTCACTGTTAGACAACTCAGCTAGAAGTTAGAAATATTATCTAGTGTATCTATCTTTGATACTTTCTTGAAACTTCAATAAGATATGTAGAAATATTTTAAATCTGTGATTGTATCAGAGTGCTTCACAAATATGAGATCCGAATCAAAAAATTCACTGGGAACTATAGGTATAATTTAAACTGCTACCAAGTTATTTCACCAGTCTGAAGCCTTAGGCGAACAGTCCCAAATCTTGTGGAGGCTGAAAGGTAACAACAAGTATGTCACAATGCAGCCATGACCTTTCTAGTAGGCATGACCTCAATGACATCCATAGGAATAGACATAGACTTGAAAGCAAAACCTTTTCATAGGTTTGAAAGCAAAACAAATGAGAGGCTCCAAGTCAGAAAAACAATTTAATAAGAAGAAAGGCAAAAAAAGTAAAATAAAATAAAATAAAATAAAATAAAATAAAATAAAATAAAATAAAATAAAATAAAATAAAATAAAATAAAATAAAATAAAATAAAATAAAATAAAATAAAATAAAATAAAATAAAATAAAATAAAATAAAATAAAATAAAATAAATACAGTAATACAAAAGACCACTGACAGAGTCAGAATACAACTTGAGTAGGGTGATGGAAGAAGTCTAGATGAGGTGGTCTTCTTGAAGCAGTGATTTTGTAGAAAGGCCTAGTAGCTCTGGTCCTCTGGGAATCCAGTGGGTAAGGGCTGCTTGTACTGTCCTAAATCCCAGATTATATTCAGGTGAGAATGCCTGGTTCCTCTCCCTGGGCAGAGCATCTCACAATGGGATGATGAGTCATGCAGTGGGTCTTTGATGGCCCAGTAAACAGAGAGAGCTCCCAGAGTGGGTTGTCTATGAGTCATGGGCAAGGCATTTGATGGGCCGTTAGCAGAAGATAGCCCAGAGGGAGGGGGCTTGGGAAAACACTGCTCCAACAATTGGATTCAACAGTTCATGAAGATTGTGATAGAATACTTTGTGCACATCCTGTACTACAAGCCAAGACACATAAACATTACTGTCCTTATCCCTACCTGTTTTTCAGGTCATCGCCGCAGTGTAAAGCATGGTCAATTCTTTGAATCAAAATATATAACAAAGCCTTGCTAAAACAGTCCCTTATAAAAAACTGAACCCAAAGTCTGGCAATTAGACATTACTAATATTTAGATTTTTAAATGACAGATTTTTCAGTTCAAGCTCGTTTCTTTTTTTAATGGAATCTAATGACTTGATGTTCTCTGTTGTTCCTTTCTTGTGTAAGTATCACATCTGCTAATGCTAATAAATATTTCATTCACTTACAACAATAAATGAATCTTAGTGGACTAATTTACTCCCTGTTGGAGTATTTCCAAATTGATGATTCTTACTAACATTAATGAAATTGCTTCATGGCATGCAGTGTTGGGGGAGGTCTTGACAAAAACAACAGTCTGAAATAATGTACCTTTTGATCATATAAGATTGTGTTTAAAAATGCAGCCCAAAGAGCTAACTAAATTAATTATGACATCTGCAAAATTCAAAAGTTGTACGACCCTCTTAACTTCTCTTCCTCAAAGTCACCACACAAAACTCAGCTTTGCTGGTTTTTTTAATTCATCGTGTTTTTAAATAATAACTTGTCTGAAATCAATCTGCCTCTAGTTGTTAAAAACAAATTTAGCAATTTTGAAATGCACAGAATAGTCATCTGTATGGACATAATATATAGCAAGTATATATGTAGGCATCAAGGCATCAGATTTCTCAGAGAATCGTATTTAAGTTATCAATAGTGTGTTTTGCTATACCTCATTGTATTGTTAGGTTGTTGGATTTTTTTTTTAAGTTTACAGTCTTCATCCAAATATAGCACATAAACTCCATAAGTGTCACAAAAGGACTGCATGCATAGAGCCAGGAACTGTGATCTGTGCAAGGTAGATGTTCTGTGGGTCATTTCCTTTAATAATGCTTTTCTTCTTGATCTCCATCTGCAACATAGAGAAGTCCTAACTCTATGCACACAAGTGCAGAATTAGCAGTCACTTTCTTTTACTGAATTTCTGGACCCCTTCTGTTGCTGAAAAAAAAGGGTTTGTAAAAGTACTTCTGTCTATTGGATGAAATGCCCATGGAAAACCTTTGAGAGTCATGACAAAGATTACATATATAATGCTAATGAGTTAATAGTCATATTGATATTTTTTTTCAAAAATAAACAAGGACAGTCCTTAATTTCTAAATACCTTTCAAAACTCAAGAGAAAGGTTTTATCCAAGAATCTCTGTTCTCTTTGTACTTCCCTAAGAAATATTATCTGACAAACCCAAGAAACAATCATGCCTTGACATTTGAATAGGGTCTCTAAGCTTCAAGCTATGCCTCTGAAATTCTTAGTTCCTTAAACCAATATTTCATCTGTATGACTTATCACTGTACACAGTCTAGAGCTGGTACATATTCTTCTATATGTCATAGTTTAATTGCAGGGTGTATATGCATTTATAGTTTTTCTACAATGTTAACATCTTTCTTTGGGAAAGAGACCATGGAACTCTCAGTCATTCTGTGTGTATAAGTAGGACTTTGAATTTACTGGCTTATGTGCACTGTTTTTGCTGATGAATTGAAATTACCATAAATATTACCATAAGTATTAACGTAAATAAAAAATAGAAAAATCAAGACTCCAGAGATGAAATTTACCTACAAAACTGGAGAACACCTTTTGCATCTGTACCTGGCTCTGCACAGTTTGTTATCAAGTATTCTGGGATTTTTTGATTTTGAAGATCTGCCATTTTTCTTGGGACTGCATTCCACATTCAAGGTGATAAATTGTCGTGAGCTATTCCTTGTACGTCTGATACCCCTATACCCTTTGTCATTTGAGCTAATATTTTTGAATTACATTTTGCTAGAGTGTTCTAATTTCATGTCCATTTTTGCAAGCTAAGAATTTCTCAGATAAACAGATAGAGGTAATCTGGCAACTTTGCCCATGACAATACTGAAAAAACCCTTATCTTTAAAATTCCTTGGGGCAGAGATTCTTTTTTGCGTCTATGGTTATCAGTGGCAATTGTGGTGGGGTCTAATCCATAGTTGAGTTCCTATATAATATTGAAGTTCAAATTAAAAATTACCTAATAAAAGTAGCTGTGTGTTAGAACAACATTTAAAGTGGATAGGTATATTGCATAATATAGGAATTTTCCACTAAAATGATTTTTACATTTCACTGAGGAAGTTTGACATTAGTAAGCAGAGCTCAACCCACATTATGCATAGCAGAACTAAGGCAGAGACTGTGTATATTTTGGTGTTATTATCCCAACTGTTTGGCTGCAGTGCACCAAAGCCTACTCAGTGATGTTTGAAACAAAAAGTGGGCATGAAGAATTACCAAAGTTCTAGATTCTTAAATACAAAACCTAGAGAATTTTATTTTAAAGCAAACCTTTTACCCAGTTCCATGGTAATTTCTATAATTTCCTAGTGAATATTCACTATTTTCATGTGTTATCTTTTATAAAAGTTTGATAGTTATAATTCAAAAGTGGTTGTCCTATATATAACTTACTTGAATGCCTCTGTATTTTTAGAGGTAGTGGTTATACTTTGACTCAGCAGTGATTCAGCTGGATGATTTCTTTGGAAAAATAATGAACATGTACATTAGGCATATTTAATGTGCTATTTTTTGTGATACATTTATATTAATAAAACCCAAACCACAACTATATGCTGGGGATAAATATGTTGCACATTATAATTTCTGGATAAAATGAAACATTATTACTGTTTGATCTCTGAGAAAAATTATAGACAATTATTCTTTTTGTAATTCATTTCACTAGTCACATTCAGAAAAGTATGTAATAACATCTAACTATTCATATTATAATGTTAGATTTACTGAAAAACTTTTGAAATAGTTTCAGTGTAAATGTGGTTGTGATGGTTTTTCCCAGTCCTAAAATCAAGGAGCCAGACACAGCCAGGTGATAAAATGCAGTTATCTTTATAAAGGATAATTATGGTGCACAATACGCCGAAATATACACCGAAATGCATCAAAGATGCACACCGTAACATAAAGCAGACACAACTTTATATGTTCAGCAAATTACCATATCTGACAAGAATCCCCAATTAGAGACACAAGTGATGAGGTAATTCCCCTTTTGTTCGACTCTTTTCTAAAACTCTCCCTTTAGACAATAACTTTACTTTGTTTATGAAAAAGTGTCTCGAGAAGATGTTTTAACCTTGGTTCTCAGAGGAAGCAAGATTAGTATTCGAGGCTTTAGGAACGTGATTTGCCTTTCTGTCTAACAGAGTAGGTGAAATACAAGTTATGAATCTATGTGGCTATACAATAATAGAACACCAAGCTACAAATATATATTAAAAATATATATAAAAACAAAATGGCAAAAAATCAGCTTGACATCTGTTGGACAGAATCAAACGGTGAATTATAAAATAAAACATACAGATAATCTGTTCCTCCATGTATCTTCTTAGGAAGTTATAGAGTAACAATTAAAATGATACCTGAGCACTTACAAAAAATTACGAAACACCAGTGGAAATGCACCAGAGGCATCCAGGATCGAGATGACACAAAGTGAGTTCAAGCACAATTTCCTAATCATATAAAGAGGTTCCATTCCCTTTCAAATCTATTCTTTCCAGTCATAATGTGCTTGACACCAAAATGGATAAAGAACCAGATGCCCCTGCGACAATACTCGCCTTAGAAAGAGGCTAACTGGTCAGAAATCAGAAAGCTCAGAACTTGTTGGAACATTGTTCCACTGTGACAAGTGTCACATGTTCACTTGTGTCATTTGACAACCTGGACTATTAGATATACATATAACATGGTTTGCTATGTTTTGTAACCGTTAAAGGAGATCCTTTCTTTGAACAGAAATCAAGTGATACATATCTTTGCCAAATTTGGCTCGTTTTTTGGTGTGGTTTTGGTACCCTGCTCAATACAAAGCACAGATATGACACCTCCATTATAGGTCAGGTCTGACTTGCTGCAGCTACTGCTGTTCTACCTTGTCTTGGCAGCACAGCCTCCATCAGGAGACTGGGAATCCCACTGATGCCACAGTGGGTTTTAGTATCCCCTACAAAGGAAGAGTTATCTGAAGTACCTAAAGGGAGAAACAAGGATTTTTTTGGTAACAGAATTTATTAGGGTCCCTCAAGTGAGAAAGAGAGAAAGAAATGGAAAAAGATGAAAGTCAGATTTCTTATAGTTACCACAACTAGAAAAATTCACTGTCCTTGAAGTGAAAAAAGTGATGTGATATTTAGGATATCCAAAATCCTAATGAAGCATCAGTGAACAAGTGAAACACTGTAAGCCTTATCTCCCTCAAAGAAAAAGTTCACAAATGAAAGCTCTGTCTTCTTAACTTCTTTGAACTGAGCTTTTTACAGCAAAATGAACAGCAATTTTATGAAGAACAGTAGGGTATGTCGCCATGACAAGTATAACTTTTTGAATAGGATTTATTTGGGAAGTACCTTGAAACCATTCTCATTTTGGAATTAGAGCAAACCCAGTGCAAAATGTCCAGCAGACCATGTCTGTCTAATGGAAATCACTCAGTAACACCATCCAGGATGGTGAAGCTCAGACTGCAAGGCTCTTTCTCACTTCTCATTCAGACAAGGAGAGTGCTACCTGCTCACACTGCAACTTTCCACTGGCACAGCAGAGTGGAGCACTGTGCCTCTCTGCTACCAGCTGTGACTTGGCAGGATACAGACATACATTAAAGCACTTCCTCTCATCAAGTGCACAGCTAAGTTGAAATAGTAGATTTTAGTAATATAAGAAAAAGTATTCAAAAAAAATATTCTGTCAATATCTGGTTCATCCTTTATTTCTTCTCCTCTCTCAATGACTAACGAAGGACAACAGGGCTTTTTCTACACTAAATATTTTTATTCTGCAGGTGATTTTTAAAGAAGATTCCATTATGAAGATTTTCAGACAATCTTTCTTCAGAACTGAATTTGTTATCATCCACAATATTGCTTTTAAATTTCCTGAGCATAAAGTAATACGATCAATCTCAAGACTTCTTTTTTAATTATGATAAATAATTGGTTCAACTGTTCTAAAAATTAGGTTAGAAATTAATTCTGAGTAAAAATGTGGAGTTTGATTTCAGTTTCTGCATATAAGATAGAGTCTTGAAATTTATTTGTAGTATCTTACCCGTGGTTGTTTTTTGGTTAATTCAAATCAGTCCTCAACAGCTTCTACATGAACAGTTATGCCCTTCAAATACCTGTAGTATCACCAGAAATGTATCACCTGTTGTAGTCTACTCTGATAAATAGGGTACCAAGAAACTACTTGAATTTCCCTTATTTTACTTTTTCTATTTATTTCTATCCATATATATATATATATATATATAAATATCACCATGGTCTTTCTTAATGGCATATATATTTCTGGGTTGAAGGGATGAAAGTCAAGCACTTATGTATGTAAGTAATTGCTTGCAACCAGAAGAGGCAGAAAGGGCCAGGATACAGCTGCTCATGAGTGAAAACACTGCTGAGTAAGCCCTAATTAATCACAGAGACTAGACTTTGCTTTGTTCCTTATCGCACATCTATGAGGAAAAATCAGGGCAAATGCAAGGACTAGTCCATGACAGCAATTTTCAGCAGTGCATGAGTATCTAGAGTCCTATCAAAGTACAAACACACTTCTGTTTGAGTGAATGGCTAAAAATGATAATTAGTGCCCTTTATTTTACCACTGTAAGTGAAAAGCCTTTTTTTACATCTAGAGTAAAGAATTGTTCAGTACAGCTGTTTCACACTTAAGTATTCTGGCTGAGGATATGACCTCATACACTTCTGTAATGTTACATTTAGGCCTCCACTATGATACTGTGGAGAAAAAAACCAAAATTCCTTTCTGATGAAAATTATGCAAATTTGAGATTCAGAACCTTATCTGCCTTATGTCTATTTTAAATAGTTCTTAACTTCTAGTAGTTTTGGTTAATGGATGTGCTGAATTCTAGAAGCACCTGGTTAAATATGATTAACATCCACAGCTCTCAGGTTTTCAGTGTTTGAGTGAGATACTTCTCAAACATTCTTGACATTTTTGTTTGTTTGTCTGAAGTGGGTAAAAGGACTTAATTTTGAGTCTCCAGTATCTTTATAAAACTTCTCTCTTGATATATTGAATTATTGTTTGAATCCTAGAGCAGAAAAGTCTGAGAGGTATTGAAACTTGATTTATAGTTATAACTTCTGAGAACAAAGTAGTTAAGAAAAAGATGTCCTTTATTCCCCTATTATTTCAAATTTAAAAGAAAAAGAAATCCTAATTTTTTTATCTGTTGTCTGAGTAGGAGGATATGGTTTGTTTAATAAATAAATGTGTGAATGAAGATTTTTGGAAAATACATTCCTTTGACCTAACAGAGAATAAAACACTTTTTGCTCTTTCCTAGCTATTTACCCTACCAGGGTAGATAGGATAATCAAAATATCATGTGCTGTAAGATTAGGAGAGGCTTAGTGCTTGCCTGGATAAAAATTCTTTAAAGAGGATGTTTGATAATTGAGGCTTTTCAAGACTCCCATACTTGTTCTTGAACCTGCTATAATAACACAGCTATCCTTTGTAATCTAAAATACATGTTGGAGGACTTTGAGTTTCTCATTTGAATACAGAGAATACTGGATCAGGAGTAAACAATCTCCATAGACAGTCACCTGAATATTTTGAGGGATTATGATCACATGCATGGAGCTTGTGGTCCAAGTGCCGCGTCTTGCTGTGCTGTGCCAGCCTGTGCCCCTCAGTCTGCTGAGATAAGACTCTGTAGGAGACAGGGCTCAGTCAGCAGGCAGTGGAGCTCATGCTTTCCATCAGGTAACAAGTAGCTATGCCTGTGAACTAGAAATTGTCCTTAGATGGAGTAGAAACAAGATTTTGGGGACTCCTTTACAAAAAATAGTTGCAGATGTGACATAGTCTTGAAGAGGAAATGAAGAAGCTATGCGGTGAACTTCTGTTAAGTACAAGGATAAGCTTTAACAGCAGACTGCTAAAAGGCTGCCATCGCAGAGGCTTTCAGCATGGAAGTGGCATAGTTATTTTCCCAATAGAAATAACCCCAGAAAAAAAAAATCTGAAAGAGTCCTTACGGCATTTAGCCTGCTGCTGAAAATGTATGTGGAATATTTTCATGCCAGTCTTTCAAGACAAGTCTTGTTGGGTATCCAGACGGGTCTTTCTGAGGCTGGCATTAGCTCACAAATTGACTTCTAGGATAACAATCTCTCTCTCAGTCTCTCCTTTAAAAATGTTGGGGGCATTACTCGCAGCTTTACCTGGGGCTTAATTGGTCATACCCATTTACTCTCTTTTCGGCTTCAGATTCGCCTACTTCTTTCAGGATTTTTCATTTTAAAAAAGGAAAGGTTTCTTCTCTGGACATTTTGTCAAGTAACTTAGAATGCAAAATATAATGATTGTTGCCTTTTTCTCTAATGACTTCCTCTTGTATAAAGGATTTCTTTGAATTCTCTGGTGACATCAAACAAGCAACAGAATGCTGATTATGTAGCAACAGACTTCCTAAGCCCTTTCCATTTTTTCCCAATTTATAGTATGACCTATTGAGTACACCAAAGGCCAGGTCCTGGAAAAAACATATCAAAAGATAACAGTAACTTCAGGACAAATATTTTAAAAGCAATTTAGTTTACTATCCTAGTAGTAGAATTTTTTTTAGTAGTAGTGCTTAAGTAGTTTAGGTAGTGCTCTGTGCAACCTAAATTTAAATGCAAACACAGGATAACACATTCCTCTTTCACTACTGTATGACTTGGGGTGTGCCCACCATCAGTTGTCACTACTGTGGTCCAATGCTTCATTATATAAAGAAAAATAATAAATAAGGGAATCCCCTCTTATTTGAAGGGAAATTTCTGCATATCAATGATACACAGAAGCATGATAATTTTTACATAGGTCACCCAGTGCTAGAAATCAGCTACAGTCTTCTCAGTTTCTCAAAATTAATAGTAGTAGTACAGTATGTCCCGAGGGAGAGACACAATGCTGAATGATGTAGGCTGGGCCATCATTGAGAGATGTACACCAACCATGTAGGTTTGAGCCATCCTTTCAGAGATGCTGGAGCCTTGGAGCAGCACAGGACTCTTCTCCATCCTTAATCTTGCAATCTCTGCAGGTCTCAGACCTTCCCTGAGTTTTCTGTATGTACCTTTCCACATATTCCCTACTCCAAGCAGCTGGATGCTTCCCTTACTCCTCATCCCAGACCTGAGCTCTGCCTGGCTGCAGCCACTGGAGGGGCCCAGTTTGTTGGCTCTGATCACATTGCACACACCTGGCATGAAGGAACAGAGAGAACACAACTAATTTGTGGACAGATTGAGAATTTCTAGTAAACAAGGGGTTCCAAAAAAGGAGCTACAAGATTTTAGACATGTACGAGTGTTTCATACGTAGGACTCCCTGCAATGTGAGAAGTAGGTTGAAAACTGAAATGCTGAAGAGGATGCTGACAGCAGCTAAAATTATGAGGAGGAGTCCACATGAATGAGAGAGGATACGGAGGAGGAGAGAACAGAGGAACAGGTGGCTCAGGCCTGAGCATGAGACTCAACCTGGGGGAAAAGATAGATGAGGGTTGGGTTTTTCCTCCTCTCTGCTCCCCTGAGCACCGAGTCCTAAACCCTTCGGTGTAGCAGCTGCCAAGGACATGACAGTGCAGAACAGAAATTTGGGTGCTTCTCAGTTTTGTTACAATAGTTCTCTTTTTAAAAGTGTGGAAGGAAAATGCTAGAGAAATGTGCTTTTTTCAGCAGTGTGGCTGATTCTGAAGCCTGCACCCTGTCTCAACAGCTGCATTATCAGACATAGATATTTCAGGACCAGCAGCTCTTTCTCATTTTACTGGAAGATCAACTTTGTCTAAAATTCTTGTTAAACCTGTCCTTTGGTTTTTCTTTCTTATTCACTCCAATTTGCCTCTATTTCCATATAAGGCAATATCCTAGAAATAAATGCTCTGTTTTGCATAGAGCCATAGTAAATCTGCTTAGTTGGAATTTGTGACTTCCCTTTCCTCTGTATAGAAATGCAAACTGTACTGCTCCTTTTATAATACCCATGGCCTTCCATGTGCGTACATTTGCAGTTTACCACTGCTGGCACAATACATCTTTTAGCTGCTTAACTGCTCAGGTTCTCCTGACTTTTCAACATCTTTTTCCTGCACCTTATCCAGAAAAGTGTTCTTATTATGAGTAGCAAGGAAAACAATTTCATGCCTGTAATCTTTTTAATTTACAGAATTTCTTCTTCCTCCACTATTTATTGGCCGCCAGCCTATTAAGCTTTCCAGAACTGTCCAGAAAGAGCCTTACTATTTTGAAATTCTTATTTTCTACCTTCCCAGTTTTTACAGATATGTGATTTGACTAAATACATCAAAAATTGAGACAAACAACAGAACACTTTCTTCATTGATCTCTCACTAGAACTTCCTGTAATTTATATGTGAGAATGAAGAATGAAGGCCCAATTGTTTTAAAAAAGTAAATAAAATACTTTTATGTCTCATCCTCCTTTGCACTCCTTTTTTCTATGTGGTGAAGACTTCTTAGCTCAGTAATTTTGTTTATTTCCCTTTCTTAGATGTTTACATGTTCTCAGAGTGTAATCTTTTTATGTAGCCAAAGGTAAGTGTCCTTGTCTTGGTTTAGATAGGTATCTGCCAGGGAAGACTGGAATCTCCCTTGGAATGTAAGACCCGCCCCCCCCCCCCTTTCCAAATTATTATAAATTTTCAATTAAAAGGCTGTCAGGAAAGATTTTGCAAATACATATAGCAGTTCTTTACTACAGATATAAAAATAAAAATGTTGTAGTACAGAAGAATAAGCAAGCAAACGAAAAACCAAGAAATCCTAGAAAACCCTGAGAGAGTCAGAAATACAACCAGATGCCCTGTTGGTCAGGGTGTTGGAAACAGTCCAGAGTAAGCCCTCCTGAAGTGGCAGATGTGGTTCTGTTGGAGTAGAGATGGTCCCATAGAAAAAGGGCCCAGTAATGGTGAGATGGGTTTGGTCTTCCTCCAGGAATCCAGTGGAAAACTCAATGACTGGAGACACCTGTGGCTCCTTTTATCTAGATGGAAATGGTTTGGCTTCTCTTCCCTGGGTAGAGCATCTCACAATGGGATTATGTAATGTGTCATGTCATTGGTGAGCTTTAATGGCCCATTAACAAAAGATATCCCCAAGGAGGGAACTGGAGGGTGAGCACAGATAAGAAACACTGCTCCACTGAGCAGAGTTAAGCAACACTGCTCCACCTGGTTTTTAACAGCTGGCTTGTTATCAGAGAAGGCAGTTACCCCCTCCCTTCTGGAGTTACAACAGATAAAGAAAAAATCTCCCCAACCGGGTTTCAATAGATGGAATAGAATAAACAATTTTTTTTCTTTTTTGCTTACAAAACCCAAGACAATCCTGAAGATCTTAATGGATATTCATGAGCATTTTTCTATTGCTTATGGATTTAAAAAAAACCTTAAAGAAATCTTGTTCTACAGTAATACCAACAATTCATCAGGAATCTGTTTCTCTACAGTGTTGTCCTACACATTGGTCAAGACATGGAGTCTTTATGAATCCAGATCCTGAGTTCCAGGTAGCAACAAAACAACAAGAGGTTTTTATAACAAAGCTATGGGATGTGATATTGAATAAGATCAGTGTTCAAGCTGCTGTGTTAGTAGGCAAGGTGAGAGTTACAGAGTTTCATAACAGGACCTTGTGATGGTTTGTGGGCTGGTGTCATAAGCAAAGGAAACATTGGCGCACTAGGTCATCAAGGTGATGCTTCTAAACATCTCCCTAAGAAAGAGTTCAAGTCTACACTTGAAAAAAAAGGGCTGTAAGAATTGTGGAAAAACCCTACTAGACTCTATGTGAGCACTTTAAATAGGAAGACAACTTCTTTCTGAGATTTGTGAAATTAATCACAAAAAGTGGTGGCATGGATAGGGTGGAAAGAATTATATGGGAATAGAAGTATGGTCTTAAACTAATAGATTAAACTAGATGACACAGCCAGGGCACGGAAAAACATTTTTCATCACATATGCCTTTTGAAACAACAAATTTAAAGTGAAGTAAAATTTAAGTTAGCCTGTTACTTGGCTAGACAGTGTCAGGGATAGGAAGTGTATGAGGCAGAAGGGAAGCTGAGCAAAGAGGAAAGTGACTTGGAATCAGCTGCAACTTGAGGAACTGTCATCTCCAGCTGTCTGCACCTTATGGCCAATACAAGTCCTCTCAGGCAAGTGTCCAGTGCAAACGGATGGCCAAAGTCCTTCAGGAGCGCACTGGATTAGTTTTCAAGACCTTAACTCATGTCTGCAGAGCCAGCTTGCACAAGTGAAGATCTGAATGGGTTGAAGACTGTAAGGTTACAAGAGTAGGTGTTGAGAAGGCATCAGTATTCCTTTTAAATAAGCATCATGGTCCCTGGGACCTCTAGCTCCTTCTGTGCTTCCCTTCCTTCTTTGAAGATGTGAATGGAAAAATGAATATCTTTTTATTTTGGGTGCGGGCGTATTTCTGATATGTCCATTTTATTGTTATGCACAAAGTTCAAGATGACATTTCTCATATGTTCCTACAATCCCTGTATGACTATTGAGCCATGAGGATGAACATTACAATTTCAGCACTTGAGTGTTGGGTCCTAAATTTCAGTGCTGCTGCACCTGTGCCTTATGGTGAGCTTTAAAGGAAATTCAGCTCCTATGGGATAAAATAATAGTGTGGTCCAAGATAAATTAAAAAAAAAAAAAAAAAAAAAAAAAAAAAAAAAAAGGAAAAATATCTTTTGGTCTGAGAGTCCTGCATCACCCACCTAACCTCCTGCCTTCCTGAATGGAGGGACGGGAAAGGTAATTTTCTTTATCTCATGTTCCCTGAAGTATCAAAATGTATCTGTATCATAGCCATTTCTCCCAAAATAATGCACAATAATTTTAATAATGTACTGAATAAACAAAAATAAAAGTTGGCTCACAGAACTGCTCCACAATTGAGTTATTTACTGTGATAAAAAGCAGCATAGAAGTCATAGAGGTGCAATCAATTCTGTGCTGAATACTTTGGAAAAGCTGCTTAGTATCACTTTCTGCAGTGCTTAGCTTGCTTTTAAAGTACTGACTAGGCTTGAGACTACTGACTATTCTATGAGACAAGATCAGTGGTACTGATGACTTGGTTGCCATGGAAAGAGGAGTAACCCTGTAAGAGATGATAATGAAACATTGGAAAACAGAAAAAAAAAATGTTTAAGCATTGTGAGAAAATTGCCAGAAGCACTAAATGCACACTCAAAAGTGAAAAGAGCTACTTAGAGCTGAATTATGCTGTGAGATTTGAATGGTGCTCATTTTCAGACTACAGTACTGGGAAAACAGAGACATTTAAGGTACTGGAGTTAATATTTGCCTTCATGATATCTGAAGTTACAGTATGTTGAGTACCATAACATCCAAAGGCAAATTGTCATCACAGAGGTTAAAAACTGTCATAAATAATCAGTACGCTGTAGGAAAAATCCAGAAATTCAGTGTTCTGTTTGAAAAAAATTAACTGGGAACCATGTAATTATTCTTGTCTCTAGGTGACTGTCAGTTTCCAATTAGAGAGGAAAAGGTTTACATGAAAATATATTTTACTATCTCCCTAACTAGAAAAAATTACCTTCACATAGTCTACTACTACTGTTATAAGTAGTATGAAATGTTAATTTTCCAAAAACTTCTAATAAAAAGAGATAATCTCCCCTAAGACTTCTGGAACATACGTTAACAAGAGCAACGGAAGGACAGAATCTCAAAGCTGAAAATAGCTGAAAGAAAATGAGCTCCACTGCTTAACTCTGGGGTAAAAGAGGAGATTGAAAAGTCTAAGATATCATCAGGGAGCTAACACTCTTTTAAGAGCCAGGAGAAAGTGTTGAGGATGTTAAAGAGGTTGGCATGCAGTATGAAGTATGCCTGCCTCAGCCCATGCGCCGACACATCACATCAGGGATGGCCAAAGGATCTGTGGCCACCACAGCTGCACCACTGAGGAGGATGGTCCAGGCACAGCCAGAAGAAAAATCAGCAGGTCAAAGATGGCCAGGGTCTGCCTGAGCTGTCACACAGCTCTCAAGCCAGGAAGGTAGAGATGGTTAGCAAATCATTGCACAGCTCAGTCTTCTTTCTATTTGAGAGGAGTTCCATTCAAGGTTGCACCATGGCAGAGTTGACCTTGAATGCAGGCATCTCAACACTTGTGGCAGAGGGGGACAGCATTTGAGACATTGACTTTAACAGTACCAGGCCATGAAGTTGTGGTTAGTTTTCCCCCAGTATAAATAACAGTCTTGTATTAACTAATGTTAAAGCAGAAGGCTCGAGAAAAAAGAACTGGTGTAATTTCAAAACAAAAAAACAATGGAGAGATAGTTAATGAAGATGGTAGAGTTGTTTATCTCCCAATTACTTTGTATGTACTACACATGGAACAGAATTTACTTGTAAGGTTCATTGTCTTATAAACGTCTCTTCCATTTTTGACTGCTGCTTCCACAATCATAAAACAGGATGGGGACTGCATGAACTCAAGTCACTCATGGATGAGAATCTGAATTGGGCACGGCATGGGACCACAATTCTGTAGAACTTGTCAGATTTGGTAAAGAAAATGGAACAAGCAAAACACTGTGTTTCATTTATTAGCCAGGATAAAACTAGCCCAAAGCCTGCTTATGCAAAACTGATGTTTTTACAAAAATGTGTTCTACCCACAATAGTTTATACCACAGCAGGACTGTGCACTTCATGGCTGCAACTTCATCTAGTCCAGCACTGAGAGTTCAAGAGCTAAAGGCACGGTGCTCCTAGCATTGCAGTCTAAATACCTTTGTTGTCCCTGGATTCAGTGCCACCAGAATCTTATCTAGATCATCTCACTCAAACCTAATGTTCACACATTAGTTTTGTCCCACCTTGAAAGAGAAAATATATTTACTCTTATGCAAATGGGAAGTGTATTTAGAAAAGAGGTGAAATTTTCTTTTCATGGAGTTAAAGTGGACTGTCTCTAGTTCACTAGTGTGAATTTGTTTTTAAAGAATACATTGCTTTCATTCTTTATTTTTATTTTAAAATATTCTCTGAATTATGTAATATTGAAAACTCTTTGGAACCCTTAAACTAAAAGGATGATGCAGGATGATTTCCTGCTCTGACCCATGAACCTAACAAAATATATTTGGTCTTAACAATGATGACTGAATCTCAGTGCCAAAAATACTTTCTATTTGAGCAACTCTTACACATTCCTTACTGCAGGAAATATCCTGCAGTGCTAAGTTCATCTGTGTTGGTATTTATACCTCTGTGGTGGTTCATTCTCTCCCAGCCTTTTCCAGGCTGCAGCTCCATCTGAGAAATTCTTGTTAGATCTCGAAAGCAGCACCTGGGCTCAGCACTTACAAAGCTTATCAGAAACACTGTCTTTTCCTAGGAATTGCTATCAAGCTCCTGTTTACCTTTTGACAACCCTTGGAAAATATTCCTCTGGCCTGAATGGCATAAAATTCCTCTTCTTACACATTCAAAGAAAGTGCTGATCCAAACCGTGGCTGTGATGAAACATTGTTGTGACTTAAGCCCACTCTCTTGTGACCCTATAAACAGCGGTCCAAAAATGGGGCCCTTTGAGCTCTCCTGGACCACAGTGGGCCACCCCTCTGAGTGGGATGCCTCTTAGAGCCAGAAAACCCTCAGGTTTGCTGTACCTGGAGAGCTGCCGAAACTCCTCGTGTCCTGGGCCAATACCTCACTCCTCAAGGCCCGATCCTACTCCTACTGGGAGATGAAAAAGCATCCAGAATGAGAATTTCGCTGACCTCTGAGGGGAATTTTTCACAGGTTACCTTGCTTGCACTGCCTATTTCTGTCTTTTCACACATGCCCCTGTGCATATGCTACCACAAATCTGAGGGAAATAACGTTTTTTTAGAGTCTTAGGTACCTTGAATATCAAAGTAAGTTAGGCCTGTAAGTAAGGTTAAGTTACTGAACTGCTGCTAAGTGTTGTTCTTTTTCTAAATTGTTAAACATAGGTTAGAAGGGAAGCTAAGTGTTACTAAGTGTCCTTCTGTTGAATTGCTAAATTTGACCTTGAAGTAATAGTTGCAAATTAGGTTAAATGCTGTTGAGTGTTATTCCTCTGTTAGATTGTTAAGGTTAAGCTATAAATTAGGTCATAAACTAAGCTGGGTATCAGTTGAGTGTTTTTCCTGTGTTAAATTGCTAGGCTTAAGGTATAAGTTAAATTAAAGTACTGCTAAGTTTGAATATTGTTAAGCTTTTAGGCCATGTTCCTTTTTATCCTTGCCTGCACTGTCTTTTGACATCCACACCCCTCCCTCCATACACAGACCCCTGAACACGCACACCCCCCCTCCCCCCCCCCGATAAGTTCCAGTACATTTCTGTTTTATTGCCCGGATGTTGTTTGGTTTTGTTGTTCCTAGATTTCCCTCATGCCTTAGGTGTCCTGTAAGTAGTAGAGTGAATCTTGCTAATGAATTTGTTGTATTTTGTCGCTTAAATATAAAATCTGACTTTTGCTCATAGCCTTACTGATGATTTTTTAAGCAATCTCAAACACTCTCCTTTGTAACGACTTCTAAGCCTAACTCTGGATGTAAGCAGTCTAGTGTAGGAATAGACAAATGTTTGGATATCAGTCACCTCAGTTTTAACGTCTTAATATCTGTGAGGTCTATAAGAAATTCTAAACAATTTTTCAGAACTGACTAGAAACTGAACTGGGAAAAGATCAGCATTAATCTCTGGAAAGGCTGAATCTGCACTGACAGTGCAGACCAGGAAGCTGTTCATATAGAAGTGTATGATAAGGACCTATGCCTTGGGCTTGTTTCCTGTTAAAATGACGAAACTCAACATAGGTCTTGCTTTTACCTGTCTCCTAGGGGATTTTGTTCTTAAAAGGCAGTAATAGTTTTTGATAGAAATAATTAAAGTAAATTATAATTACAAAGGAGAAGAGTAGTGAGTATGCCAAAGATATATAGGGATGGAAAAAAGTGCATCTGAGTTGGTTTTTTGTTTTTGTTTTTCTTTTTCCTTTGTTGTTCTTTCTGGTTTGTTTTTGGTCTTTTTTAATTTTTTTTTCTTCCGTTGTGGAAAGAAATTGATTGTGGCAGATTTCAAAGTTAAAAGGTATATCTTCAAAGAAAAAAAATATATCTACCTTATTTGCACATAGAAATCCTTTCTCTACAAGCTTACAGGTGTCTGACTCCTTTTGCCATGTATTTCCACATGTATTCTATGTCTGACCAGAAGAACAGACTCTCAGAGGTTCTGAGGCACTGCATAATCAATTAAATCTGTAGAAAGTTACGGAAAAATGCCTCAGTATTGCCCCAGTAGTTTGGCCTCTGCAAGCACGTTCTGCATGAGGCACTTGAAGCAAAAAACAAAACCAAACCCAAACAAAAATACACAAACAACAACATCAAAACAACAATAAAAAGATCCTTGGTTCTTATTTGTCTCCTTTTTTAAAAGCATAGGTTGAGGGAGGGGAAAGCCTTTCTTAAATGCTTGTTTCCTTCAGACTTTTTGTGCTATATTCAGCTTTGTTTTATTTGCATGTTGAATAAACTTATCAGTAGTTTTAATTCTAGATGTTATTTATCTTGCCTTTTAATAAAAGTTTTGGGACTAATAAAGTGAGGAAAGGAAATGCCTAAATGTAGTAGAGGTATAATATTTGGTTTAGTTCTGCAGCCACTCAATTAACCTCAGATTGCAACACAGATTCTCAGAATGTGTTCGAGTAGACTATGTAACAAATGTGCTTAGCAATATTAAAAATTATGCTGATTTTCTGGGTGCGGTTTTGGCCTTTTGGGGGATTTTTTTGATGGATCTGATCTTGTGTTTCTGAATTTCTATGATGTTGAAATGTGCAGTCTCAGAAAATCCTCATGACTACTTGGAAACATGTTCAAGAAGCTAATTTTTTAGCTACAAAGGTTTGGGCCAGGAGCAATGCCAAAGTCACTTGCTCTGTAGTCACTGTGATGCTGTAAAAACACCCACAGAGTAACTTTTGCTTATCAAAGAAAAAGTAATAACTAGTAGCCAGTCGTGTTCAGTACAGCATGTGAAAGAGTTGATGGCAGTGGTGAGGAAAGGTAGTTTTGGTTCATTTTTGCAGCAGTGTGGTAGGTGCTGTTTAGAGCAATTCACTAAGAAGGGAGGTCAGTTGGGGCAGAGTATGGTATGACAGTAGATGAGATGATTTTGTTAAAGAAAATGGATATGATTGAGTGGGAAGGAATACAGAAACTACCAAACTAAGGACAGCTTTTAATAACACTAGATAAAGTGCAGTAGTGACAGACCTCAGACTCCAGTGTTGCTGGCAGCTGGATTCCTTTCCAAATACATCAGATTTTGAAAACAGAATCTTGCCCAAAATATGTGAAAATTTTGAAATATGTGATGTAACCAGATTGTAACATGTGTACTATTAAACTAGTATAATCCTAAAAACTATTTTCCTCTGCAATGCAAGTGTGAGTGGACAATTCACTGCTTATACATAAAGAGCTGCATTGTTTGAAAATGTAGCATTGCATGGTCAAAATTTCTCTTCCTGGTGGAAATTAGAGTAAAACAGAAGGTTTAATTTGAAAGATGAGATAGCTCAGACTAGCTTCATTTATATGCCAATAACTTGAAGAAATTTGTGTATTATAAAACAATGCCACATTTTTAATAAGAAAAAACTATGGAAAGGTTTTTTTGCTATATAGTTCACATGCTAAAATGATACATGGAAACTTGCTTAATAAAGTCCCACCAATTGGTGATGTGACATTATGTATTTATAAAGCTTTTTGGAGATTTTTTAAGAAATAATTTCCAGTACCTTAATATAGCTGTTGGGTGAAAGAAGAGGAATGAGGGTTTTCTATTCCTCCAATACAGCAAATAACTATTTCTTCATATCACAACAAAAGGACAAACAACCTGTGTCCCCAGATAACATTTGATTTTTCCCTTGTGCTATGTGAAAGTGAACAGCAAAGAAGCAAATGCCTGATCCAAATCAATAGCACTTGGAAAGTGCTCCAGATTAGCCTAACCCTTTTTCCTAGACAAAACCTCAGAAGCTGAAGAAATCAAAGTCCCAAATGAGCACTTAATTCCCTGGAATGATTGCAAGCATTTTTCAGTGAGTGTTTTCAGAGATTTCTGACATGTTCTGAAAACAGAACAGAAATTACAATAATTTGATGCTCAGGGGCTGCAGTGCAGCAGAGCTAAACAAATATGTAAGGAGTACCCCTTCCCAGAAGCAGATATAATTTGTGAATTATACATCTTCCAATATGTCCTGATTTCTGTTTTTGAGCACCCCTGGGATACCAAACAGACTGCACAGGATGACTGGCATGCAGTTTTACAGGGTGAGTGAGAAAATATATATGTTCTTTGTGGATTTCCCCACCTGCCACGCCCACTCAAACAAATTCTGAAGGAACCCATCAGACTTTCTTGCTTTCTGCCCCTGGCACACTGGCTTAGCCTTGTGAAAGAAAATAGGCAGGGAGGGCAGGAGAGCAGCTGCTCAGGATGTTCTGGGGTGGGCATCCCTGAAGGAAAGCAGAAAATCAACTGCAGAGTAGCCTAGTGCATCCTCCAGATAAGTTTGTGATGCTAATACTAAAACCTCTGGTTCAAAAGTTTTTTCATTCTTTCAGGGACCAGCTCCTGAAAAAGGCAGGCAGAGGGAAATGTGTATCTGCATGATGGCTCAAGCAAGGAGCAATACCCTGACCTTTAATGTATCTCGTGAGCCAAAGGGTGAGGGGTGCTCCAATAGTCATCACACAGCTCTTTCTCACAACAAAACTGTTAATGCAGGAATTCCAACTAAGAGTGCACTGTGGCAGAGTAAACCATAGACACAGGCAACTAAACCCTGAGAAGCAGCACGGAAGATTGCAATGTCCCCTCCTCACAGTGCCCTGGCATCCTACAGCATTTTAAAAAAACACTTTGTCTCAGTTAATTTTTAAATTTAAATAAGGCTCATGACTCATGGAACTCTTAATATGATATATCATGGGTTGCCTTTTATAATCATCTCTCCACCAACTGGACTTTAGATTATGGACCAGGAAAACATACTGTAAATAGTAATGTACCAGGCAGGCTATTAAAGTTGATTTCTTTCAAATATTCAGTTAGAAGTAAGCAGAAAAAACACATGTTATGAAATTATATTCTCAACAGAACATTACAACTGCAGAAAGTATTGGAAATGGAAAACTCTTAACCTTTTCTTGGTTGACTGCCTTGATCCCAGTATAACATGCCACTGGTGGAGATCTGTGACTCCCTGTCCCCATTCCTCTTGAGCCTGTTCTCCAGTCCCAAAAATGAATGTGGCAGCTGCACAGTCTTCTCCGAAACCTTCCCTTTCATATCTCCTTCTGGCACTACTTATTCTAGCAAACCCAATAACACAAAGGGATGAAACAGAGCAGCTGCAGTGATGGGGGTGGAGGTTTTTTGGGGGTTTGTGAAAGATGTAACGCTTTCTGTTGGTCCTCATGTTGTGCTATCATATTAACTCAGTTTGGTACCATGTGAGTTTGAGACACCCACACTGGCAGAAAAGTGCAATATTGTAAGAACTGAGTGTGAAAGGCTGTGAATTGTTCGGTGAGACATCTTCTAAATGGAGAAAACACCTCTTAAGTTATACTCAAAAGATCTTGACGGTTTCTAAAGATGAACTCCCATCTTTAGGTTTCCTCTTTTCTCCCCTCCCTTTTCAACCTCATGTAGTACCAAAATGACCAAGAAAGTAGAAAAGTCATGGTTTAAAAGCATACTGCACTGACTTCCCTGACTTTGTAGGGATGAACTCAGATTTGACTTGAATTGGTCAAGAAAAAATATCCCTCTTTTCCTTTACAAATGTGCTATCTATTATTATTTGATTACGATTGTTTTAGCTTTGGGTTCTGTGGTGAAACAAGTCTGTGTTCTGATAGACCTGTCTAAGTGACATATTCCCATAAATCCACCCAGGAGCAGATGCAGCTCTCATGGTGGTGAGCCAGCCCATGCCCCAGCATGTCTTGTGACAAATGACAGATGTGAGACTGCCAGCATGGCTGCAGACAGCAGGCCAGTCTCTTCTCTGAGGAGTTCTGCAGGTCCGGTTGGTTGCCTTCCTTCTGGCTGGAGGGACAAAAAGTCTAGGGAGCTTATGAGAGTTGCAGGGAGAGAGCTATGCACCCTCAAGTGTTTCTGTGCTCTCTGCTCCAATCGCGAGCTGCAGTTTTGAGTTACAAGCTGGAAAAGGGTAGAGGATTAATGCTAGAGTCATGGAGGCTGTGCAGACCTACAGCAGTTTGTTCATATTCCATCTAAGTGTCATCCTCTTGAACACACAAAATTGGGGTTAGACCCAAACCTGCCAGTTTGCCCTACCCAAACACAGCTAAAGCCACTTTTACAAATATGGCAAAATCTGTGCAGCCTTTCATGCTCACATGTTTGGCTTTTTTTTCTGTGCAAAAATTTGTTTTTAGCACTATAGATGGCTTTATATTCTCTGTGTGCATATATATATATATATATATATATATATATATGTATATATATATATATATATATATATATATATATATGTATGTATGTATATATATATATATATATGTAAAAATAGGTTATGCATCTCCACTTCCTCCATATGTGCCAATAGCTACAGAAGAGAGAAGCTGTGTCAAAAGAGCTATCTACTGTTCAGAGTGCAACAGTTACTCTTGGGTGACTTTTCCTGAGATCTGGGTGCATTGTGTGTCTGCAGACACTTTGTTATGGAGTTCTGACCTCCTTTCTTCATTCCTCCAGTTTAGATTTTGACCATTCTTTTCTAAAAGTGAATTTCTTGCCAGTACTACAAAGCCAATGTTATGGTTTATGATTAAAACCTTTCCTATTTGCCTTGACCCCGTATCTAAAAACCTCTGAAAAATACTTTGTGCTGTGATTCTGTGTGAATCTTTTGCAGCAGCAACCAGAAAAAAAAAAAAAAAAGCTCCAAATCGGGCAATCCTTTTGTGATGTTTGTGGTTGCCTGTTTTCAACTCGATGGGAAAAGCAATATTTGGGGAATTTCTTGGCTCTGTCCTTTGTAGCAGAGGGAATGGAATACAAGGTGGCTTAACTTGCATTGTAAGCAATCCTAGATTTTTAAAAATATATCAAGTCTTATCTCCCTGGTAGTTACTGAGTTGGCTGCTGCAGTCCTTTACCAGTGAGAGGGATGTTATCAGTGCTTGAAAGTCTGGTGAGTTAGCAAGAAATCAAGAGATAAATGAGTCCTCTGACTCAGAAAATTTTAAAAATTCCTCTGACCCTTGTACCAAGAGAATCCATTCATGAGCCTGGAAAAAGCTCTCTGTGAGGAGCTGGCAGTTTAAAAACACTGACACTGAACTCCTCAGGCACAGCTGCTCATTACAGGCTATTTTGTTTCACAGTCTTGCCTCCAATGCAGTTCAAGTTTCATGGTGATTTCAACAAGCCCTTACAAACAGCTGCTGCATATTAACAGAAGATTCCTGCTTTCTTATGCTGCTGAGCTTTCCCTCAGAGCGACTGACAGAATGGCTAATTAAAAAAACCAAACCACAACATGGTGTTTCATCATTTCACTTTCAGAACATGAGTTTGGGACCAGGCTAAGATAAGATTGAACTTCCTCTTGTGACACTGGGATTGGCAGTATTTATAGCAACCTAATTTAAGTTTTCCCTTCCCCAAATGGATATGTTGTCAATGCTAAGTTTAAAGAAGTACTTGGATCTCCCACCAGGCTCAGTTTTCTAGTCTAGAAGACTGTTGTAAATGGTTTTCAGGAAGCTGCTGGAAGACAACCTTGTGCTCTCAATAATAAGTCTGCTCATGTTCAACTGCTCATGGAATTTCAGTCTATTGGCAGAAATTAATGTGTACTGCAGGACTGTGGATTTGTGAAGTTAAAAGTTATTTTTAGGTGCTTCTTGTGGCTGTGCGCTGAGTAGCAGGGAAAGTTCTTGCACCTCATGATTATGAATATCCTCTCACTATTCATGTCCACCTCCATCCTCCCCAAACTTCATTAAAAAAGAGTTAGGTTTCGTCAGTATAGATATTTGTATTATCAAGTCTTTCACTGTACACAATACAAAACTTGCCTGTAGGTAAAAGATAAAGCAATACTTGGTCAACAGAATTTCCTGTCATAGATGGAAGATAGTTCAGAAGATGGTCACAGTACCATTATCTGCATTTTGTTAATGAGTATCTTCATCTCCCTTTTCTTTTCAACAAGCCTTTACATTCCAGCTGTAGCCATATTTTCAGAAAAGTAAGCATTGACATTTGATGACCTCAATCATAAAGCAGGAGATTTTTATGGACTCTTCACAAACCTATAAAAGACTTTTTAGATGGTAAAACAAAGTAATTCCAGAATGTTCCATTTTGTGTGCACAAAGACAGAATTTTATAAAAAAAATAAAATCTTTTCAACTTCTCAGTTTTCTGATTGAAAGCAGCAGTCATGCTGTTTTATTCTCTTTTCTTGAGTGCTTCCAGATTCACAAAGGAGATTGAAATGGCTGTTATCAATGGTTTCATGGTAGCCAGCAAAATCTCGATACTCTGGAAAATTTCCACTAACTGTCCAGCCAGATGGTCCTTCTACTTCTGTGGCTTTTGAGGGAGAGGATGGTGAGAGCTATTGCCAAAACAAAACTTACAGATTTGTCTAAGTATCGTGACATGGCCAGAGGTAAAGGATCAAGATATAAAACTCACTCCTGAGGTCTGTTATTTAGTTGGTTTCTTTGTTGTTGGTGTGAAGGCTGCAGCTTACATCAGTACAAGGCAAATCACACACGTGGAAGCCATGTTCAATAGGTGGCCCCAGCACCAGAATCTGTATCACTCAACAGGGGTATCCACTGAAATCCCACATCTGTGGAGAACTGCTGCATCTTCTTGTGAAGATACAGATCATGCCAGAAACACTGCTATCATCCAAGACCCAGTTACATACTTCATTTGTCCCTCCCACACACCCACTTGTTATTGGCCATATGTCTGTAAACAGCATACAGTATTCCTGCAGACTGCTGAACACGGTCTTTATGACAGCAGTAAATCTAAACCCAAGCCCTTTCTTACATTAGCCTCAGATCAGATTTTTAAAGCAGCAAGAGGGAATTGCATAGGGCTGAGACTATATTTCCGCTTTGTGCTAAGGTAGAACAGACTCAGTATGTGTTTCCTATTCTTGCTGTCTGCTGTGAAGCTGTGGAAGGCTTAATGCATCACAAGGATCCTCCACTATTTATTGGTACTGGGGAAATAAAAGTCTAGTTTATGCCAGAAGACAGTTCCCAAAGGAACTCACTGCCAGTGTACCCAGAAATGAAATTTTATACCAGTGTCATCATGGTGAGAAATATCATTGCTCAAAAAAGCTTGGACTAATCTAGTTATTTGTTTAGGATGATAGAATAGCATTCAGTAATAAGTATCTTTGCACCTGTGTAAGAAATATAATATTTCTGACCCATACTTCTTGAGGTACAATTTCAGAATTGTGCTAAGATGAATAACCTTTGGTTTTGCTTCCCTCCTTTTCCCTGCCTCCTCCTTCTCCAAGGTCTCATGTCTGAAAGCACTAATTACCTTTTTCTTCATTATCTCATATAGGAAGCACAGAAGAAAAGGAAGACCTCTTTAAAGATTTTGGTCCATGTCTTTTCTGAAGCAAAGAGTTTAGGAACTAAACATACACTGCCTTTCATTTAAATGGGATTCACTTAAATTTAATAGAAGTTTTTGGTTGAATTCATGCAATTTTGAAAGCAATAAGTCTGGAATATCATATTCTATATTGGTGTCAGGTGCTAAAGAGTGTCTCTAGAGATATGTGAGACTGGCTGAAGCTGCCTGTGACACCAATATACCAGGAGATAGGAGGCCACAAGAGAAACAAGCACAGTTGTTTCATGTTTTGTTTGGATCTTCACATTAATTCTTGCCTACTACAAGGCTGCAGCCAGCCTTGCATCTTTCTCTCCAGCTGCCATAGTAATTCTTCATACGAGAAGTAGAGGGCTGCTTCTCTAAAAGGAAGACTGCAGTTAATATTAATTTTACAGTATGATACTTGAATTTGATTTGCAATAGGATACCTAACATTCTTGCTTAGTATGTACTTAATATGAACTACATATTGTCCTTTTAGCATTAATGTATTCAAGAAACCAAACAATTCTGCAACACAAGTGGATTCGATTATATCATCTTGACCTTCAAACACATTTGAGAAAAACTCCATTTCATCGTCAGAGAACCCAATAATTAGGGCAGAACTATTTATTTTCATGTCTAATTTCACCTTATCACTAAGGTCTAATTTTTTTCCTTTTGTTTTCTGTTACTCTTCACTCAGGTGTTTACCTCAAAGATTCATTGAAGTGACTGGAAGAAAAGCTGATCTTTTCTCTTCCTGCAACTAATCTTGATAGCAGACAGAAGAAAGCTCCCAGTTCAAGAGATCATGCAAAAGGATATCTATCTTCCTTACGAACTGTAGTACTAAGCAACCCAGCCTCTTGCAGTGCTGGATGTTCTGGATTTGTTTTGGAGAAAAAAAAATAACAAACCACCATCCATCCTATCCCTTCCTATTTTATTTAATACATCTCTATGAAATGAGATGCATACAATGCCTCAAGTAAAATGTAACACATTTAAGAGAATGGAGACTCAGTATCTGGAAAAACAGTAGCAGATGATGCAATTACTGTTCAGTTTTAGATTTTTGGATGGTGCAGTCAATTAGGTTGGAGTGGAAGCTGATCAAATTGGACAATGGTATTTCTGTTTACACCACAGACAGCAGTTTCACCTGTTCACAAAACACATATAATAATTAGTTTGAAACAGACTGTATGTTCAGAATTCAGGGAGGTGTGGTGTTGTTTAGGGAAGCAAAGTACTTCACAAATATTAAAATATGTGAAGTATCAGGAAAGTTGATAGATGTTAATTCATTCTCCAAGCTCTAAAACTGAGCTGGCTATTTATGTACTGGCATATGGATTTAGGAGCTATATCTGTAGTCTTTTAAGGCCAACATAAAGAAGTCAATATTTCCCCTCAAACTTACACCAAGAAATGTGTGACCATGTAACTGTGTACAAAGACTAATACTAAGTCCTGCTAACAGCATTAAAACTTTGAACTGTTTAGGAAAATCCGGGTTTACTACATATTCACCAAGAATTCGGTTTATATCTTGGCATCTCTCTACAGTTATTTTTCACATAACATCATCCAGTCAATTTTTTTTTTTCCAGTCCATGGCAAATAAAAGCTGGACAGGTGTTCACATTCAATTAACTGGGCTCTTTAGTAAAAGCTGTTGTGGAAATTCCTAAAGAGGAAACTTGATAACTGATGTACCAAAGTAATGTTTACAATACTTTTATTTCCAGTGAAGAAATAATGCTAACTGGTTTTTTGGGAGAAGAATTTTTTTCTGTTTTAGTTCTTGCATGTATGAATGTAATGTACATCCTGTGGATTGGAGTAACACACGATTAGTGATCAAGAACTGTGGACTTACACTGCAAAATAGTAAGTCATGGGCATGACTGCCAAGATGTGCAAAAGGTTGAGAATTACATTTTTTTTTTCATTTATGTGTGTGCAATAAAATGTCTGAATACATGGCTATTGAACACATGTTAATTGAATATAATTGTCCAGGAGGAAAATACTGTGGTGTGGGCTTTCTTTTATGAAAGCACAAATTTGAGGTATCTGGTAGAGTGGAGATGAGGTAGGAAGAAATGAGAATCTTTGACTTTGTTGTTGTCAGTCTAAAGACAACTGCACAATTTATATCACTTTCATTACCTAGCCTTCATAATTTCTGTGATTCTGTGATCTCTAGGCAGGGTGGGTTGAGGTGTTGTACCATACCAGTGAACACAGACACACTTAAAAACAGAATGGATAACTCATATCACATTATGTGGAGAAGAAATCAAAGCATCATTGGTAAATGTGGGCTGAGAGGAAAAATATGCTTCTTTATGTGTATATGAACAAATGTTGGTTTGCTTCTGTATTTATGTGGCTAGGTAACTCTGGCCTGAAAAGCTGTATTGTAAAGTAGTCAGGGTCTGATACGTTCCAGATACTGTGGACTCCAGCTCCCAAGGAACTGACAGTACTTTATAAGTAGTCCTGTATTTAATGCATAAAGCATATGTTAGAAAACTATAGGCAATTTTTTCCCCTTTTTTACTCCTACCTGCACCCACCAGCTGCCTCTGAAAGGTGAACATGTGTATCTTTGTCACAGGTCAGCCAGGAGATTTAATTAGCCTTTGCATGGAAGGAGCCTTGTGAGGATTCTTTGCAGCTGTGGGGGAATCAGATTTTGTTACTCAGGAAGCTACCAATAACTGTAACAGCAAACCAGCAAGCTAGTTTTGATGGAGATTGCTACCAATCTCTACCAAAGCATTTATATACTGTGTACAGTATATAAAGTGCTTTGACCCTAAAGCAAGGAGGCATGCTGGGTTGTAAAATTAATCAGTCCCTTCTTTCTTCTTAAAAGCATTGCCTAATTTCAGGAAAACCCTAACATTGTGGTAGAAAAGTAAAACTAAATATTTTTTTTAAAACTTTCAGGATCTTAGAAGCTGGAGAAAGAGAGGATCTATTACTACACTGCTTGTGAAAGACCCATTGCAGTGGCAACACCCTTGCAAGAGCTGGATCCTCAGACAGTTTCTGTTGGGCAAAAAATTCTGTGTTTCCTCCACACAAGGAAATTCTTATCTGTCTGTACTTGTGAATTATGTAGAGAGTGTTGAGTGATATGTTTGGAGAAAGGTGGATGGGATTTACTTTGGGGTTTTGTTGTTGGTTGTTGGTTTTTTAATTGGCTTTGTAGAGGTTTGGGATTTCTCTCTCTCTCTCTCTCTCTTTTTTTTTTTTTTTTCCCCTTGCTTTTTATGTCTTCTTTAAGAAGATGGTGGGATCATCCTGACTGTTGTGGAATATTACACCAACTTTCTTGCAACAGAAGACACATTTTAGTCTTTTAGACCAGTTAGCAGCAATGAAGGTAAGAACAACTCACTCTCTGAAGCTTGGTAAAGTTACAGCTATGCATGAGATGAAAGAGTGCTGAGGTTTAGAAGCATCCATGAGAGCTCCCATTTGATTAAGATGACATTCAGCATCTATTCACCTGCAAGACCCAGCTATGGTCAGAATCCTCCCTCTTTTTTTTGTCTCACAGCTGTATTAAAACTTGCAAGTATTTGTGAGGAAAGTGCAGACATCACAAAGGATTTCCCAATATTATTCTTGTCTAACTGGCAACATACTTTTAATCAACATGGACCCCTCTCTTTCCATTTCCAGCTTCATCTGTTGCTACAAGCATTTTTGTATTTTTCTCTGTGGAATTCTCCAGGGAAGTTTGCCACTTGTTTGGTCTCTGGCTGCCTTCTCTCAGGGGGCAATAACTGTGCAAGACTGTAAGGACTGAAGTTCTTGGGTGAGAGTTCCAAAGCAAATAGAGAAATTGCAGGAATTCTCAGGAATTTAGGAACAGAAGAAAAAAGCAAAGATTAAATATTCAGGTGAACTAATTTTAGAAATACATTTTTTTCATCTTAAATCTTGCAAACAAGTTGTCCAGAGTATTAGCTATTTATTTAGCTTTCTTAATGCTAGATAGAGAACAGCCTTCAAATTTTTATAGTATTTGGACCCATCCAGGTCAGTTGCTGTGGCCAAGGAAGTTACAGTGGATGTATAGAAAGAACTCAAACCTTGAAACCAACATAAGGAAAGTGAAAGGAAAACTACATAAAGAGGAGCACAGAAATTCAAAATCTTAATTAAAGTTTTCAGATTTTTAGCTCTGCAACTTGACAGAGCTGAAAAGGTTATTTTGGACAAAAGATTTCTTGGGCTAAAGGCACTATCTCAATATAGTGTACAAATTGTACCAATAAAATTAATACACTGACATATTGACCTTTTGAAATAAAAATAACCCAACCAAAACCTCCCCCCAAAAACCCCCCCCCAAAATAACCCAAAGCAAAACAAGAAAACCTCAAAAAAACCCCCTCAAACCCCCCCAAAACAAACAAACAAACAAAAAAGAAAACAACAACCAAACAAACAAACCCACCATAAAAACTCCCCCCCTCCCCCTCAAAAAAAAACCAACCAAAAAAACCCCAACCAAACAAGAAATAAAGGCAGGAGCTGTCATTACAAAAGCTTTGGTTATGTGAGAGTTGTGCACTTCCTTGTTTATCCTGTGTGACCCTGACTGCCAAGGTTATGTGTCAAGGATTTGCAGGCAATGTATCAGAAAGTTTCTGTCTTTTTCAAATATGATATGCAGATTACACATGCTGAGCAGAGAGCTGCCAAGTGATTGCTGGTAGAAATACTGGTGGCCTATGAGCTTAGGGCTCCAGTCTAGACTGAAACCTTGAGATACCATGATAGCTTCATGTGGCAAACTTGGTAGATGAGTTTTCCCATGCTTTTAAACTTGTGTACACTGAAATGCATTTGAAGGAGAGTAGGAATTGTCTCACTGTATTCATTGACACCCTAAACACAAGACAACCCCAATCTTTTCTAACCAGAGTAAACTTATTTGCCTTGTTGTCATTACAGATCATCCACAATACTAGGGAAAGAAGGGAAGGGAAGGGAAGGGAAGGGAAGGGAAGGGAAGGGAAGGGAAGGGAAGGGAAGGGAAGGGAAGGGAAGGGAAGGGAAGGGAAGGGAAGGGAAGGGAAGGGAAGGGAAGGGAAGGGAAGGGAAGGGAAGGGAAGGGAAGGGAAGGGAAGGGAAGGGAAGGGAAGGGAAGGGAAGGGAAGGGAAGGGAAGGGAAGGGAAGGGAAGGGAAGGGAAGGGAAGGGAAGGGAAGGGAAGGGACAGTGTATTGCACCTATCGATTTCAAGAGGCTGTTGATTTATTGTGATGTTTTCTGTTTAATTCTCTGATAGATGTCACATAGTTTGAGGCAGAGTGGTCAAGGGTAACTGCAAAGATGAACATATTTGTGTGAACAAATGTGATTTTGCACACCTCAAACAAAATCCAGAGAACTCTTCTGTTACTGAAGTGAAGATATATATGTATAATAATGTACAGATACCTTACATTAAGTAAAGAAAAAAATATGCTAAGGGAAAAAATGTAACTTGTACTTGAATATCGGAAAGCAAAAGCACAGAACTTGATAGGGCAACTGGTGAAAACTGCCCATCTTTAATTCTGGCTCTTTAAGGGATTAGTCTCCAAAGTGCAGAATGATTCCATTATTTCTGGAGAATTTTATTTTTAATTCATTCTTTCTGTTATAGAAGTATTTTTAAAGTAATTATCTTTTGCTTCATCTTTTAAAAATTCTGTAGGGGTTTTTTTTTTTGGTTTTTGTTTGTTTGTTTGTTTGGGGTTTTTTTGTTGTTTTGGGGTTTTTTTTTTTGTTTGTTTTGTTTTGTTTTGTTTTTTTTTTTCTTTAAAAACACCTCTTTCTTTCCCACAAAACCAGACTGTAGACAAGGTATTTAACAATGGCATTAGTTGTGGCACAGTTGCCAACTGTGTCTGGCACTTGTATCATTGACCTGCTCTCTGTCTGGTTTGCTTTCAAACCCCACCAGAAACAGCTTCATGGTTTTCTGATAATGTACACTTTCACAGTTGCCTGATTGCAGAAGTTCAGACTGTCTCTGACTCACAGAGGAAGAAGCTAAGCACCAAGCTGCCCAGGTTTCTTCCCAGACAATAAGATAAGAAAGAGGCTGTAGGAAAGTAGGTACTTACTATTTTCTACGGGGATCTGAGCCCAGTTTTCCTGCTTTCTCAGGGAAAGCGTCCTGTCACTGAAAGAATGAAGTTGATGAATGGGTAACTATTAAAGCATGTACCAGGAGAGGCGCAGGAGAAGAAATCTGCTTGCTGGTGCTTGCTCGAGGCATCTTTGTATTTCAATCCTCTGAGAACATAGAGAAAATTAGGTAGCTAAACCTTCCAGAAATGAAAAGTATCTTTTTCCTACAAATGTCATTGCTACACTGCTTTGGGGTTAATTCAAATGTTCCTTCCCCCTCACCTGCCTGAAAACAAAAGGAAATGTCTCTTTACAGGCATGGGTGAAGTACATCCATCCCTGATGGGTTAGAAATACAATCTCAGTGAAAAGAGTGCTATTTCCTATAAATTACTCTGGATAAAAAACTTCATTGCTCTCAGAGACTTCCATTCCATATGAGAGTTATCTGGCAGAAATTCCAGGGCTTACAACATAAATGATTTATTTCTACCAAAATTTTCTGACAGTCATCTTGGAAGTTATTTGGAACAATAATACACATTCAGGGAAGCTTCTGGTTCTGTTTAAATGAATTAAACAGAGTTGTGGGAAAATGTTCTTCATTCACAAAATCAAATCACCACACTCTTTGCTGGGCTCATTTGTGCAGCTGCTTTGTACCCAGCCGTGTTGCTCAGCCTTTTGCATACGTCATACACTCAGCTGAACTGAGCCAGAACTGTTCAAAAAACTGAAATTTAAGAAGTATGAGGTGTGCTACTCTGTGGCTCCTTTGCAGGGCAAATTGCATGAGTCACAGGGGGTAGAACTTCATATCCTGAACTGCGCATTCAAATACCACCAGTAAGTCTCTGGCCATTTCTTTTTTTTTTTGTAGTCCTTTTTGAATATTGTATACATCAGCTGCAGATTTTTGAGCAGAAAGCTGATAGTGAAGTAGAGATTCACATGAGTGAAATATGGGCAACAAAGAGATGCTCTCATGCTGCTACCAGATAGCAGACTCTGTGGCACTATCTGCAGATATAGCCTATTTCCTCATCGTGCCAAAAGTGGGCATAGCCTTCAAGGGACAACTCAGATGTATCCATAGCCCACTAATATGGAGGCTGAGGATCAAACCCCTTTCTGTCCTATTTTTGCCTTTCTGAAATTCATTGCAAAAATTATTTGAAAATCATACCTGCTTTTTGCCCATCTCTCTTCTGTTTCCCTTCAAATGAAAAGAGTGTCTGCAATTCTGGAAATACATATATTCATGCTGCTGTATTACAGTAATTGCTTCAAATTGAAAATAAGTACAGCTGAATTACAAAGTGCATTTTAAAGTCTGGATAAAGCAGGGTAGAAAAGCAGGAAATATAACCCTGAATATGTAAGTTCTGGAAAAGCAATCTATTTCTTATGTTCAATTTTTGTGTTCATTTTTATGCACCTAATAATAATAAAAAAAATTGACCTAAATTCCTACCACTGTGCTTTTAATAACTGAACATCTTCCTCTGTGTGTAGATTGCAATTAAACTCTTCCAGCTGTTCTTCCATTATTTTCCAAAGCAGCTTTGGAAATTATGAAAAAGCTTCTTCTCTACAGACCTGACTGGGAGTGATGTCCTGAGTTCAGTGGAAGGTGTTACAGTAGGGCTGATCAGGTGAATTCAATGGGCACAGATGTTTTCTGTCACATCTGTGGAACTGGCTTGGCAGCAGTGCCAGCTAAGCAGCCTCAAGCCAGTGCAAGGGTGAGCTCTGAGCTCTGCAGAAAGAAGTGCTTTCAAACATGTTGAAACCACCGGAACTGTGATGTGTTTGATCTACCATTACTAGCCACACTGACAGTAATCTGTTCCAAAGAAAGCCAGTGAAACTAGGTGGTTTGCTAGCACATTTCAACCTTGCAACTTTTTTCTGAACTTGCATAGTTAGGAGTCAATCTACAAGTGTTTTGTTTCATGATCATGCAGCACAAGTGAGACTGAACTCCAGTCAGCACAGACTGGGCTAATTGATGTCTCTTCTTGTGCCTCTTTTTTTTTTTTTTTTTTTTTTTTTTTTTTTTTTTTTTTTTTTTTTTAAGTAGATTTAATGTTTAACTACCCAGAAGCCAAGATCCCGAATCTCATTGCCAAGCCAGAACACTGGTTTATTCCCCTTGAATCCTGATAACTGCTGGTGGTGGAATGTTGTTAGTTTCTATCAATGTCTGAAAGAGTCCTGCTGAGTGGCACAGTGGAGAAACAGACTCTGTGCTTTCTTCACAGTGGTAGCACAGCCTGTCACAACGAGTGACATCTTATCACATTTCAGATGTGATAAGAAAAGCATTTTTCAGTCTATTAGACCATTTAAGACACAGAAGAATGTAGTGATACAGTGGTGTGGGAGGAAGAACAGAGGTAACACGCTGCAGCCCCACTGAGGGGCCATGGCCACCTTCAGGTTGGGTGCTGCTATCTGCTCTCTCCAGTAACAGGCCCTGGGCCAGTGGCCTCTCAAGTGCCTTAGGGCCACCTCCCTTCAGATCAGTCCAGGCAGCTTCGTACCAGGGATGCTAACAGAGGAAACCACAGTACCCAGTGTTCAGCAGCTGCTGGAGAAATAAGCACAGAGCAAAGGGTTGAGGGTGTGCTGGAACATTGGATGGAGTGGCATGCAATCTTCAGGGGTCTCTTACCCAAAGCACATTCATTTGTGCTAAGTGATATTTGCAAAAAAAAAAAAAATAAATAAATAAAAAAAAAAAAATAAAATTAAAATTCGGAGCTCTGATTGACCACATTTAATTTTGTGCAGATTTGTGGTACTGAGCACAAATACCGTGATGTTTTTTAAGTTCCAAACTATTCCTGAGATATATTTTTTGTTTGATTTTTGCTTGAAACCACTTGAAACCTCATTTCTTGCAATTTATATTAGCCTATGGAGGTTAGCGGCCTGCCTTTTGAGAGAATAATCTAGCACAATCTCTTTAAGATCTTCTCCACATTTGTATTAGAGTTTGGAGTTCTTTATTAAAAAAGAAATCCTGCTTTATTTCTGTGTGATGATCAGCCTTCATATTATTCACATTCAGAGAACTTCTGCATATAAGGTGATAAGCTCATATTAAACACATAATGTGTCCCTATAATTCATTGTCAGGAAACAGAATTGCACAGTCTCTTTCATTCCATTGATCCTCATGAACTTCCTATCTGGAGTCAGGCTTCACTTAAACTTTTTCTATGCTCTGAAGCCTGTAGCTGGTCAATTTGTCTACTCAAACATTTCAAGTCCATTATTAATCCCAGTGCTATATGATGGTTGGTCATTTATCTGGATTGAAGATGCTTTTTTGTTCAGAGACCTACATTGCTGTAATCCACATAGGAAAATATGCATGTCCTCTTTGGACTCAAGGTACTTTGAAATTCAGGTTTAAAGGGAACAGTAGGTCAGAATAGGCATAGTCTTAAAGTAGAACCTTTTAATCTAACTAAAAGCTTGTAACTCACTTCATGTATAATTGAAAACAGTATAGATTCCCCTAAATATTTGAAGATACTAATGGGTTTAAGTGAATCGGAATGAAAGGGAAATCAGCACAAAGCTTCAGTTCTTCATCTGATTTTGTTACTTGCCATGCTGCTTCTCAACAGGTTCAAGATTGTGGCTTATGGTTTTTGTTGGGGTTTTTTTTTTTTTTTTTTTCTGTCACTGACAATGTGCAGATAAGCTTTGCAAACCTCTACAGAGGAATCTTCTTCATATGAAGGCCTGAAATTATTTATCTAATAGATCTTCAGCTATATCACTGTAACAAAGTCTAATATATGGCAGTATGGTGATGCTAATTCTGGTAACTGCCTCCAGCTTAGGATGTCTACATACCCTAGTTCAGACCACGCTGTACCTGCTTCAACCACATGCTGTACTGTCCCGGTGCAAGCAATTCTTGGCAAGGAATCAAGTGTCTGCACTGGGCTTGATGCCGTGCTAAGCTGTAAGTCTTGGGCAGAGTTGCATAAAACAACACAATCCTTCTCTCCTACTTATTATGATCATCTTGCACATTGGTTTGTGTTGAGAGACAGGACTTATATGCTCAGTGCTGTACTAACTCCCGCTATGCTGAGAGAAACCTATTCTTTCTGGAGTGACTAAAACCCTGTGGTTTCTGGACCAAAGTTGATGAGCAGTGAGGCACTCAGGCAAGCCAGAGCTAACCCTATGCACACCTGATTACAAATCATCTTCTAAGCATCTCTTTTTGTTTATACTCTAAGACATGGAGAGAGATAAGATCTTACAGATACCTTACCTTAAAAGGTTCAGAATAAAGAGGCTAAAATCCATTATAGCTTAGTTTTCTCTGACTTTGTGCCAACAGATATAGGACCACATTCGTAAGCCCTAATTGTCAGATGTAGATTAATTTTCTTATGCACATATGAGGTTCTGTGTACATAAATTTCCACACACATAAATGGCTGGCTTTGAGTGCATGTGAGCTCCACCTCAGAGCTGTTCAGATATGGCAGTGCTCTTCCTAGGCTAGGGCTGGCTTGGACCTGGGTAGCCAGGAGTGCTGGCTAAAATTTGTGCCCATTTCTACCTGAGCATTTAGACATGCTGATCCAGAGGTGGAATTCTGAAAATGACACACGTGTTATCTCCTTTGTACCTTCCCCTCTATTTCATTGCTTGTCACCCCTTAATAATTATTTTTTCACCCCTTAATAATTATTAATAAAAGGGCAAAAAGACTTCAAGGACTTTGATTCAAAAAAAAGAATGGATACGAACAAAAAGTCTGGCAGATGGAGAGAACACACTTATTAATCAGAAAACCTTCTGTGGATAAAACTTAGTAATAATTTTTCATAACTTTTAGTTAGAGAAAAAGAGTTTTCAAACAATTTTAATTTTTAGTGTTGATAAGAGTTACAGATTTTATTCTGAATTTTAGACACGTTGAACACCTTTTATTCTTTTATGCTTAGGTATGCTCTTAGTGTGTGGCATATCAACTTGAATGTTTACATATGATCTGACATGGAAAGAGTCTTACAATTTGCAAAACAGTATGCTTATCACTTATCTTTGCTGTAATGATGACAGTGATTCCAACTCAGTCTGGGGAGCCATAGTTTTGAAATAGCTCACAAGTTATGGACCTCCAGAAGGCATTTAGAGCTCCTATGCTGGATACCAAACTTCTAGATAGCAAATCTCTTTCCATATTAGATACATCCTTATGGAGCAGGAGGAGGTAAAGCTGAATTGCACAAGTCTGTCTGGAAAGATCTGCAGGCTCAAAATACATGATGATTTACAGAATCAAGAATTGCAGAGCATTTGCAAGCATAAAACATGAATGCATTATTCTGATTCTGCAAAAAACCTAAATGCAAGTAAAAAGTACTACTTAAATCAATGCATTTAATTTTAAGCATAGTGAACATGTCTATTTGTGATCTTACATTTCAGTCCTTCTGAGCAAGGTATCTTGGCTCGGTGTCTTTAAAAAAGCAAGAGGAGCAACAAGACTCCCGAGAAACTGATAATGGAATCAGTGTCTGGAATGCAGTGAAACGGAGGAATTTAATAGCTACGGAAAGCAGAATTTTCCTACCAGTGAAACTAAGGCAAGAGGTGCATGAAGCTTTACAATTGTAATATGGTAAAAACAGTAAAGACTCTTTGTCATTTGTAAACAATGTTTCCAAAAAAAGTCTACATTTAAATATACAGTTACCATGATCTGTCATAACAATATGTTTTCCTTTTGGTGATTATATATGTTGACAGTGATAGAGCTAAAGTTTTGGAACTGAAAAGTCAGTAATGGAATTTGTGGTACTACAAAAGTCAGACAAGGGAAGACTAAAAGGAGCTTAGTGTCCAGAGTAAGAAAATCAAACCAAGAGTGCTTTGTGCTCTCCTGAATAAAAGTTTATATCTATCCTTTCATGTAGTATATCCCCATGCAGCACTTTAGTGCTGAAATTAGATATTACAAGAAAAAAATCGTATGTGCTGAAAATGCAGATGAAGTCTTTGTAGTGAGCTTGAAGGTAAATTAACATGTAGAACTGCAGTATTACATGGTGACATCATTTGTTTTTTGTTTGAAAAAGAAAGGATGGAATCCAAAATAATTTGGCAGGTTTTTACAGAATGCTACTGATGGAAATAATCCTGATGTATCTCACCATTGCATAAAGCTGTGGCAATAATATTAAGTTCAGGCTTCTAGGTGCTAGTGAGTAAAAGAAATGGAAAGGTCAAAGATTGACAGCTGCTCTTTCACAACAAAAATAGCCAGCTCAATACTTATAGCTGGATGTAATTAAAATTGACAGGTTGACAAGAATTTTCAAAGTGGAGCTACAGTTCTTTAAAAACCCAGTTGTGCAAAAAATGGGTGTTATACATATATTAAAAAGATGTAAACAATGAAAGAGCTAGTTCAAGCTGACAGGAGAAAAAGGAATGTATTCAAGCTAGAGAAAGTGTATTTCACATTCAATGTCAAGAAAAGTATTCTAAACTAAATGCAAAAAAGAAGAAAAAAAGAATACTAAAACTTGACTAGTTACGGACTGCACTAGAAAAGTATTAGGACTATATAATATCCATCTTTTCCTTTGGAAATGAACTCCATAAAAACAAAAGCAGAACTGCAAATACTATGCATACTGCTTGTTATTTCCAGTCACAAAATATCACAGTCTGTAAATAAGGCACGCCAAAGGCATGCAACTCTCCTGCTCTAGGGGGAAAAAATACTGCAAAGTCATCATCTTTCTCAAGGACATAAAAAGTTGGAGAAATTCTTGACCTTTTAATAAGCATGCAACACCTCTGGATGTCACTTATACATTCATCATTTATACATTCGTAACACCAGAAAAGGAAGATCCTTTAATTTGAATAGGCCTAAAGTGTCTGCTGTTTTTCAGATTACGTATTTGGTTTGGGTAATTCTGGCTTCTGGAGAGAACAGCTCTTCTGTCTTGCCCAGAAGGGCTCTGCCCTGACTTTCTGCATTACTCTTTCCTGCCTGTCCTTGCTGACCAGAAGTCACAGTGTTTCATGGAGCAATGTGCATTTCCTTCAACGAGCAAGTTGGTTACCTCTAGGCAGATGTAGTATTAGTTAGAAACAGACAGCCATGTCTACTTGTTTAGCCACAGATATCACCCTCGCCTCTAAACTGGGGGAGAGGCAGACTGGACTGGCATATTTAATAAATAGCAAATACTAAAAAAATGTCTCATAAAGTCAAATAATTTCCTGTTTGTAACTAGGAATTGTGAATGCAAGTTGCATGTACTGAGCATTTAAATTACCTAGTTTTGCTACTCTGGAGCACAAACCAGGAGAAATGTCAGTCAAAACTTTTTCACCAGTGCCTACTGGTGACTATGCTTTGTGATTTGTTTGTAGGTGGTTTTTTTGGTTGTTTTTTTTTTGTTTTTTTTTTTTTTTTTCTGTTTCTTTTTCTTTTTTCTTTTTTTTTTTTTTTCTTTAATAAAGTAGGAGACCTTATTTTTATGCATGAAAATTAAATACTCTAGATACCCTACTGTTGTAACTCCAGTCTACAACTGGCTTTTTACAACTGGAGATTTTGGAAATATTGCTAGAAGTGTTTTGCTAAGCTTGACTGCATAGCAGGAACCATGGGGATTGCTCAAACATAATGTGTACAGAATACCGTCCTGCCATCCCACAACTGTGTATACTGTAAGTCTGTGTGTCAGTCATTCACTCCAGAAACACAAAGAAAGGTGTGGAGAAAGTACCAACCTAACACTTTCAAAACCCAAATAGCATTATTAGGAGACTTCTGGGTGAAAGTGATGCTTTTGATCTGGACAAACTTATCTGGCATTGTTATGAATAAGTAAACAGGACTTTGCCTGTGCTTTTTGCATGCCAGTAACTTTACAAATAGTCAGTTTAAAAGATCATGGCTATGGGCATTGCATAAATAATTTTATATACATAAATACATATGTATATATGTGTTATCTATGTGTGTGTGCATGTACCAATGCATGTTAAATAAAAGTCCTAATAATATTTTAAAAACCCACAGCTTACTCCGAGTCTAATTTTCTAGGATAAACTATATTTTTAATTAATTAGTTCAGGAATCAAAGCTATCAGTGACCTTTTAAAATGACTATACATACAGAGCACACTGTTAGATTAATATTGATTTTTTTTCCCCCTCCACTGCAAGCAAAGTTTTGACAGTTAGCTTTCATACTGAGAAATAATTATTAAGCTTTGATTTAGTTTCTTAAAAGTTCATAATTAGGTCTTTTGATTGTGATTTTTTTTTTGGTTGTTAGGTTGAAGTAATAAAGTAACTGTGCAGAAATTAACATTTTTATTATATTAGATTATGTACTGTAGTAGTAAAGCTTGTTTGAAGTGCATGAATAAAAAGTGAAATTACAGGAAGAACAATCTAATATAGCAATACTAGGTGCATTCACTGTGCATCTGAGAGGAGGAGGGGGGAAAAAAAGAAGAGTTTTCACTCATTTTGGCCTAAAATGTGTTCAGGTTTCCAGGATTCTGTCATCAGAACCCAGATAACGCTGGCTAGAACCGTAGGGCTTTACAATAAAAGCTAAAATATTGACCATATGATGGCAAAGAGTCTTTATTTTGCGGTTAACTTATACTCTTCTAGCTACTCTCTGATGAAGTTGGTGGTGCTGTGGAGGATGATCTCCTTCTTCTTGACAAAGATCGTGATCGTTCAGCACTGTAGGCAACATGCTTATCGTAATTTTGTATCTGAGCCTCAAGGAATTCCCTCTGTTGCTGGCTGATTGTCTGGCTAATCAGTCCAGGAAGAGCTTGAATGCTACCAATTAAAGTTTCCAGTTTAGTTTCCAGAGTAACAATTCTCTTCTCAAAATCTTCACTTCTTTCATTTAAGTCAGAAATCATGTCATACATGATGTTTTGAGTCTGAAAGTAGAAGGATGTAAGTAAAGGTTTAGAGAGACTACAAGTATTGTAACAAGTACCACAACTCTACAAGGGTTTGTAAAAGAGGATATGAGTATTGTAACAATATCTAATCTTGTGAAATAATTTACTGTGTAAGTTAAATTACAGTAGACTAAACTTTCTACTAGATTACATGAGCAGAAATGTAATGTCTTTTAGTAGCACTTTAGACGTCAAAGTCAAAAGCAATTAAAGACCAGAACTTTTTTGGAAATTCAGGTGCTTGGGAGTGTACCAGGCTAAGCTTTTTGAACAGTGTAAGCCACCAGGGGACTGAAGGCTCCACTGATATGTTTCATCCCGTAATGGCCTTGATTCTGGTTTTAAATACCTTTATTCTTCTAAGCAGAGCACAAATGCTTGTCACTGGCTTACTCCTTAAACTGAGCAGATTTTTTTGAATTGGAAGTAAGAGTTGAACAGATTGTTTTTGAAAAATAATGCAAGGAGTAAAAACTCAATTGTATGCTTTTCTACTTTTTCACTCTCTTATCAATCTGGCCTCCACAAAAGATTGCTTGAATACAGCAAATATAAAGAGTCTACTTTAAAATGACACAAGGGTCAGTAAAAATGTAATCTGAAATGTGTTATTTCATAGAGACTTAGAATAGGTTAAAAATAATGGCTGAATGTCTGCCTCTTATAAACTGAGGCTTATATCAGATTATTTAAACTAGAGTCAAAACTGGATGTAATTCAGTAGAAAAACCAGTTGAAATGTATGAACCATCCAAAGGAGAGGAGAAGTGATTGCCTAAGGTGTAAACCACTTCACTATCAGGTGTGTTATAACCCATTGCATTGCTTCCTGTTTCAGGATGCTAGCAAAACTCTTGAAAGTGAAGCAATCTACACAAACCAGTATATTAAAAGTCCTTATTAGTTGCCAGAAGTATTAGATTGAATTGCATTTTCACCTGAAGTTATCAGGCGATTCTGTAAACAAGAGGGGAATGAACACTGAAGAGTTTAATCTTTGCTTTGATGCACTTGAAATTGAGGAGGATTCTGAGGTAAATGAAGAGGTGTACAAGAAACCCTTAGGAAGAGCCCATTAATGCTTCTAATGTAGCCTCAAATTAAGCACACAGTAACTGTTAAATATTAAGATCTGATGAGAAATCAAAAATGCTATCAGCTCAGACCTCTAGCTTTCTAGTTATTATATATTTATGAAAAATTTTAGCAACAGTAAAAAAGCAGCTTGCAACTGAATAGTCTCTTTTACCTCAACTCAAATGGTTTAAAATATTTTAAAAGCCTTATGATATATTGGCAAAGTAGGCAGCTATTACTTATTATAAAAACTTAAATAAATGCAGATCTAAATTTAGTTGTCCAAAGTTACTGCAGCATAAGACAACAGGAACAGGAAACCTCTAACTCCAGTCTAGAAGCTATTTACTATGGTCTGTCATGGCACAGTCACTAACATCACATGGCAAATATTCCTACTACACGGCACTACACTACAGCGCACTCATAGTTCACCATTTACCATGACCCCTGCAGGCATCTCAGGAGCTCTCAGGATCAACCTCTCAATTGTGAAGTCTTTTTCAAATATACAAAAAAATAAACATGGCACATTCAAACTTTCATCAGGAGGTTTCTTTCAGTAGGTGCCACCACAGAACACACGCATATTTTCATTTGCTACGAATGACAACCTTGTTAACAATATTTGCACATATAATGCATAATAGTTTCACTTAACAACTCTTCATTTTGAAAGGATGAATGTTGAAACAACAGTAAATGCCTACTGACCTTTGCCAGGTCCACCAAAGTGTTGGCTTGATCATTCAGTTTCCTTTGTTCCATTTTTACACTTCTTAATCTAAAAAGTGGAATTTTAAGTCAGCTTTTTTTCTTTTTTTTGTATGAGGTCATACTAGGATTTCTAGAAAGCATGCACAAAACTTACAAGAGCAAATAACTGCATGAACAATGCCTTGACTACTTTCTGTAGAGTCAGAATCAGTCAAGTGCCTGCTACAATGGGAAGCATGCTTCTTCAACACCGCAAAAAAGGAAAGAGCAAGGAAATGTGATGTCCTTGAGAATATCATTTGCCATGGGCAAAGTTGAATTCAAAAAGGAAGATAACAATTTATCCAGACTACATGAAAGAAAGCCAAAACATTCCTCAAAGCCTCAGTATCGTGACAAGTAGATATAGGAAGAAACATAGAACAACAGTTTTTTTTGTCATTATTGTTGTAGTAATCAAGAATCTTCCCATGCCTACATGACTAGATACAGGTATTAGCCCTGTTCTGTCGGAAATGGATTGGGTTAGCAGGTGTTGGAACCTGATGAACATACAGTGATAAGTGAGTTTCTCCTTACTTTAAACAGAACTTCCATCTGACCAGCAGCTAAATAACCAACATACTTGCCAATACATTTGGTTTTCTTAGATAATTTGTGAATCTAAATATGATTACATTTTAAATTTACATCATTCTCTTTCAAAGCACTATTTAAACTACAATGAAAAACTATGAAAGAAGCAGCAAGGGTACATTTTTTTTCTTTGATGTGTGCCTATCTGCATTATTGTTGCAGATTATGCACGTTTTTTGCAAGATATATGACTCTTCTTATACATTCCCTGATACAAACCCCATGTTTTCCAGATTAACTACTAGCGGAGTGGTCTGTAGATTTGATTTTCACAAATAGGCAATTTCTCTCTTAAGTAGGATTCCTTGAACTATTCAACATCTCATAATAGATCCATACTTGGACTTTCAATGACTTTTCTGGCAGTTCTGGAGCAGTAAATAAGGTATTGAAAAACCAAGGTATCAATTTATAAACAATATGTGGTAAGATAATACTTCAGTCTACCAGTGTGCCAAGGGCCAACCAAAATAACAATTTGGTTAGCTGTCAAAGGGAATTAAGTTTGACAGCATTTTGTGACAGGTGGGTTGCTAATGCATTCTCTGCCCATTTCTCAGTGATGGTGTTACTTAGAAAGCTAGTTTAAAAAAAACCAAAACAAAACAACAACTTCTTGAAGTTTCATTTCCTTTCATATCTGGGCTAACTGGTATGAGAAAGTAAGTTGTGGAGAGCGAAATATCATTTCAAAATACCTTTAAAATACAAATAACTCTGTCAAGGCAGAAATGAACTAATCACATAAAACTGGCATTCCAGGAGCTTGTTACTGGAATGTCATATGCTCCTCTTCCCCTGGAAGCTTCTTTCAGAGCACAACATGAATGCAGACTGTAGAAGTGGTGTTTTCAGAGGCTACAAAGCAGAGTTTTTCTAAAGTAAACAATATGAAGGAGTCTCCAAGGTACAGAATTATATCATCATAGTGTCAGAACAGAATAATTATTCAAAAGAAATTATTTCACTGGAGAATTACAACCCCAGTGTTTTGGTGACCATTCTCTCAAATAATTTGCAGAATATGTGTTTTCTTAAGATTCACTGACTCATCTGTTTGACAATCAGAATTTTAATTTTAAAATTCCAGGAAGTTCATTATTATCGTAGCAGTGCAAGTACCAGTTGACACCAACGTAATAATTCTTCATGGTAACCAACCCAACACCTACCACAGGCTGTAAGAATGTATAGATATGGCAAGTCTTTAGCTGCAGCAGCCGGATTTAAAGAAAACCAACAGACTTTCATGATATAATTCATCAAGATAAAATTTTGATTTTATGAACTCCACTTATCACAGAAAAAGATCATGACTCTGGATCGTGTTTCCATGGCAGCAATCAGACCACTGAAGTTCACAAATAAAAACTCTTATTTTTGGCATGCAGACAGTGGTAAATTCTGCAAGTTTAGAAAGGAACAGCTTATACAACTTACTTCCGAGCTCTATTTTCATTTTGTTGAAAAAAAGACAAAACAAAAGAAAACAAAGTGTAAAATATACTAAAACAACCAAATGAGCACAGTGGGCTCGATTCAGCAGGTGAAAACTCCTAGAGAGCTGCTACTTTCAATCAGTAGCTGCCTGAGGAGGGGTCTAACTCACTCAATTCATAATGAAGGGAATGTGCAATATTCAATATCAAGTTTTCCCATTAACTATGATCTGCAGATTTTCTTATTCATGTAATACATAACATGTCTTTTTGTGATTTCACCTTCATCTTATCTAGTGTGCATGAGAAACAGAACATCAGACCAGCTGAACACATTTCAGAGCTATGACCATGGCTGTTATCATGATCTAGTCTGGTTTCTTTTATGAAATTGGCCCTGAAATGTCACTCCTTTTATTTTTGTCTCCAGAGAAATGGTTGGAAGGTGAAGGAGGGGAACCAAACAAAACTTAAGACTCTGGAAAGACGGAAAACTGTAAGTAACTTGAGAAAAACTGCAATGATGCTAAGGGATGGAAAATTAATTTGCATCCATTTACTCAGCTACAGGAGGAAACCACACTGCTAGTGCAATGTTTTGATCCATGGTGCATTCTTCAGCATAATGAAAAAATTATATTTTGTTTGTTTTCCTGAATACAAAAGTTTTGGGGCTGTAGTGCGAAGTGGTAAAAGATAGACAGAAGTGATTAAAATAGCTGTGCAATCCAGCTGTCACAGCTAGGAAAAAAACTGCTGATGCCACCTTCTTCACCCCACCTGATTAATTAATTTTTAAGGGAGGTGCAGAACACACTTTATATTCTGCAAAATTCTTCTGAGCTTGAGTGATATAAAAAGCTGTAGATCGAGCCTGCTGTGCTTTTTAGATTCTTTTCTGAACATATGTACTCATAAACATGCAGACACACAAACACATACACACACACACAAAATAAATAGTAAAGTTAAAATGTTAAGGAACAACCTTAGCAATCAAGGATTCAAGTCCAGCAAGGAGGCACATGACATGCCATCCTCTCCTCAGAACCCCTGTCCCTCCACTCCACCTCCCAATCCTTTAAGCTAAGCAGCCAAACTGCTTTAGAAAAATATACTTTTTATATTCACACAGAAATGACTTAACTTCTGTTGTCTTTTTATTCCTCAAAGTATTTCCACAATGACACAGTAACATTTATTCCTGCAAGTTTGCTAAAAGTAATACTGTATTACATTACTGTATTACATCAAGGTTTACAGAATAATTCATAGCTTAAGCTTAGCTACCTACTGCTTTGAAACATTGCTATGAAAGAGAGAATGACTGTTAGTCTAAATTTACTAATAGGAAATGAGTAAACCTGGCCTTTCCTTCCTGTCTTCCCTGCAAGATACTACATAGATGTTCTTTTCATCATGGATGCTTCCCTCACATCTCTTCACTGGGTGTCTCAGGCACAGACCTACACTCAAAAGTTATGAAACTATTAGTTTGAAATCAATCTTATTTTATCTACTTCTTCCCTGTAACTCATGGGAACTACCTTCACAGGCTGTAGAAATGGCTGCCTCAGGCTGGATGGGGATAACAAATAGAACAAACAAACACCCTGACCATTCCTCAAAGAATTCTGGTTCCTGAGGACAAAAACTCTGGAGTTTTTTCCTCCCATGTAGTTCAAGGAATAGCAACCATTGTGCAATTCTGCTCATTTGGATGTGCTTTATGATAAATACATACTGCATATTTTAGATAAATGTAGTTTGGCAATACCGTGGCACAGATTAATCCTACTACCAGTTTTAGGTCTCACACTTGTTTTCAGACCCTAAAGTAGAGGGGAACAACTCATTTGAATAATTCCAGAGGTGCTCAGTGGTCTCAACAACTGGCATACACTCCCATTTCCAGATGGCAGGGGTCATAGCTGACAGACCAACATTTGATCTTAAGCACTGAGAATATACAGTGGAGAGAGGCAACTAAATACTGGTGGGCCATGAAATGATATTTGGTGAATATTCTTTTCATTAAACACTATATACATACTCTCTTCTATCACATCATTCTGATTTTAAAATATTAAAATATCAACTACAAAGAAAATGTTTTTTTAAAATCTCTTTCTGTCTATTGTAGCTTGCATCTTTCTACTTGGAAGCAAATGCATAAAAACAAAGGATAGTCTCAGTGGAAAAGAACAAAAAAAGTCTTAGATAATTCAAAAAGCATGGGAATCGTCTAGAAAACATGAACCAATTTATATAGACAAACTGCCAGCATAGCTTTTTATTTTATTGTAAACAGATAATACAGTAAAACCTTATCTTTGTCTTACTCTGAAAGAAAACCAACCTCCAGAACAATCTTCTATGAAGGGAAGGGAATGGTGAGGGGAGAAGAGGGAGAGGGCAGGATGGGACTAAGAGTGACTGAAAGAGAAGGAAACTAACAGAGAAAACACCTTGAGAGGAAAAGCAAAGTAAAATAGTACTTACTGATGAATAGCTTGCAAGAATTTGCGTTGATGTTTCCTTACTTTTGCATGGTCTATTTTTTTAACCAGCTTTGTGTTTTTATAAATTAACCATGTTTCCCTGAGTACATTGGCCGCTGCATTTTTCACCTGTTTAATAAAAGAAAAACACCAGGGTGACAAAAGTAGTATTATGTTAGGTTTTCACGTTTCTGTTATTAACTCTTCCTAAAGCTTTTGAAATGCTGTTGTAGCTATTGGAAGTGGGTATCTAAAGAAGCTGGAGCACTGAGGGAAGAAAGCAAAAACTGGATTAGGGGGATGGTTGAGCAGTTTCTTTTTTATATAGATGCGATGTTCTGATCAAACGTTTTTGTATCCAGGAATAATTTTCCCTCTTCAAAGAGTTGGAACTGTATGGTGTTTATGTCAATATAAATTACAGTGAGGAAACACTAATGTTTTATCTGTATGTCAATTAAGTGTATTCAATAGAACAATAGCATTTCTTTCTTTCTTGTTCTATGGTTAGTACTTCTTAATTCTCTTAGCAATTTAACATTCTTTTTATACTTCCAGAGCTGTTTGAGCACCTTTTCTGGTTTGTTTTGGTTTGGTTTTGTTTTGGTTGGGGTTTTTTTATTATTTTTTTCTTCAGGGTGACATTTAGTTTGTATACTTGTTTTTATTTTAACATTCTCCAAGAAGATACATAGTCAATTAATATGGGTAAAGTTCTATTTAAAAAGTGGTTTGACTTTTTTTTTTTAATGAGGCTTTCCATAAAATGTTAAGAGTATATACAGTTCTCTTTTTAGGCCCTCCAAAATATTCAAGAATGCTTAAAAACATACAAATAGTTTGAATACAATGATCAATGGCTGAATGTCTATGTAACTTTGAAAGAAAAATTGTCCTGATTATTCATCTTGATTTTCTTTCCCTCCACCTTTACATCATAACAGTACCTGCAGTGTCAGAGCTAAGTCAATGGCTAAGACATTGCAGGAATGCCATGCAATAGCTTAGCCCAGCAACAGGCCTCCCCATTTTGCACCTGTAAGTGTTGGAGAACCTTGTCCTGTCTTCATTGAAAGCACAACCATGGTTTAGAGACCTCCTCTAAATCCCTAAGTAGCCCTTGCATTTCCATAAGGTACGCCTATCTTCAGGCTGTGAGGAAAGTTCCCCAGCATGTGCATGATTTGTGATCTGATGTGCATCTTGGATTTGTTTGCTTGGTTCACTTTTCATGTGATTTGAGTTTAATGAACTTGAAGCTATGGAAGCACCACTTGGATAAAGTATTAGTCTTAACATTGAGATTTATATGAAGAGTAGATGAACAAACTAAACTTCAGAAGGCATAAATAAACACCAGACTCAAAATCTGGCCAATCTCTGAGACACATTTTGGGCCCAGCTGTCAGATAACACTAGAAAAGTAACTGTGCTAGGAAGGGACCAATTGTTTTCTGTGGTCTAGTATCAACAAGACCTTAACTGACTGCAACAGGAATGTAAATCAACAAGCTCAGAAAGACACCTTGTCAGACACCCCTTATACCTATATAAGAAGTGTCTATCTACTCATCCTCAGTCTTTCCCTGCTGTGACTCCCTAGAGGAGATACAGGCTGTTAGTGGTGAGCAGCACAGAAATGAGAGCCAGCACAGCCAGAGCAGTCTTCTGAGAAACACAAAATGTGGGGATAGGACAGGGCTCTCTGCAGCACAGGACCCATGGCAGTCAGCACTGCAGCACTGCATGGAGCTGTGCCAGAGCAGTCACCCTCCTCCTTGCCTGGAGTAGAACTACTGTCTCCAACTCAGGCACTGACATCTCTCTACACCCATCAGGAAGGAGAAACTGCTGAGTTCCCGTTGTGATTATAAGGACCTTTGTCTCCACACTGACTCTCCTCGATAATGTATATTGAACAAGTTGAGTGGACTGTACAGCTACTACTCATTTTCTTGTTCCCTCAACACTGACCTGTCTTAGAAAAGGGTTTCTGTTGCCTTTTTGCTGCATTTTCTTTCATTTAAAATATTTCTATAAATGCCAATGGTTTCTATTTTGTAAAAAATAGTCTCTTCTAAAAATAATATATATAAACATATTTCAAGGTTCTTCAGTACTGTGTGCCACTAAATAAACCCTGTGTTGTGTACAAAAAGCAGTTGGAAAGACTGCCTCACTCACAAACCCTGAATATGTTGTTGTCTTAAGAGCATCTCTCATAGCTTGCAATCCTTGTTTTTATCTGTCATTTCACCTATTTTATCTATTAAAAAATATCTTTTCATATGCCATGCCAAAGTTTTTAGTTTAATACAATAGTCTAGTCTCACAGCACTGAACTGCTGCAAAAGTAGACTATTAAGTAATTAATACCAAATACATTCCAGTTACCTTCTATACAATATTCAAATCCTTAAAATTTGCTGACAACTTGTAGTTGCCCTCAATTTAGAGAAAAACTCAAAGTATTCAATTTCTAATCTTTCAAAATAATACCCATGATAAAGTTCAGCTACGATACCAAGCAGGAGACTACTTAAAAACAAATGCATTAATAAATTAATACACAGTATTCCTTTTCAGTTGTGAATATAAAGTGAGACTTACTCTTTTAGTTAGCTGGGTGTCCATCATGAAATTATGCACATGTTTTTCAGCTTTGGTAAGTTCTAACTTCCTTGCCACCACAGCTACCACCAGTGCAGTGCACCCAGCACCCTGAAAACAATAAAACAAACCCTCAAGATGTTACTACTGCATTTTGTAGAGTTTTTAGAGGAAGTTCCTCCTTTTCTGTAGAAGTATGGCAGACATCAGGTGATTCATCCCAGGTAAATACAGTGAACACACTACAACTATTTAATTTCAGAGTATTATGAAACGTCAATATTTACAGGCTGGTAAACTTTCAAGGCACCAAAATAATTACTGAGCATAAACATTTAAATGTTCTGCATTTTGTTTTCCTGCAGTGGTTGAAAATTTGAACATATCCCATTTCTAATGCATAAACGAAGGGAGTGATAAAAACTGTTTAAACCCAGAACATTAGTACCAGAGTACCCTGTTCTTAAACAAGGTTATAGCAACTGCTAAAGAGGAAATAAGATTAGATTAGTAATCAGCAATACACACAAAAAAGAAAAGTTTCTTAGGATTTTCTGCAGGGCCTAAAAATAATAGTAAAATTAGTATTTACGCACTTTAGTATATATTCCTGTTGCTCTGTGTCCTTCATTGATCTTTTCCTGTATTATGTCTGCTTATTTTATTACCATATAAAATAGAACACATGCACAGGACCATGTCTTCAAAATGCATACAAAGAAAAAAACCCAATTTTCTAATTCTATATAATACAATTATATACAATATATACAATTTTCTAATAATTCTATATACATTCTGTGTATATACACGGACACGCATGTGCACAACAGGCTTATTCCAGAAGGTGCCTATCTCTTTGGAATGACAGTGCCTTTATCAGCAGCACAAATTTAAATGCTTCTTTATGGGGCAGGTGAAACAGAAAGAAGGCTAAAATGAGCCAGGTAATAAGCAATGTCAATTATACACATTTAGAGGTATCATTTACTTTACATTATTTATAAATTATGTTGCCTTAATATTTTGTTTTAATAAACAAATTTTTACAGGTTCTTAAAAAAAAGTACAAATATCTCATTAATTATATGAGGCTGTGTTTAACTTGCAGGTTCATTCCAATCTAGTTCTTGTTGCACTTGTGTCATTATTGCACTCCATTATAAAGCAATCTCTCATTGTTCCTCACTGAAGCTCAACGCATTTTCATTCCCAGAGATTTTTTCTACTCATTCTGTATTTTTCTCACAAATTTATTCTCTATCCCCCACATCTATAACTGTCTTACCCTCTCCAGAAAATCCAGAAGAAATCTCAGAATTTAGCGTTCAAAATACAAAATCCATTAATAAGCACATGGAGATTGCAAAATAAATTAACTCATTGGAAACCCTTTTTCCACAGTGTCCTTAAAAAACTGCATTTTGTCTCTCTGTGTACTTACAGAGGCACACAATGAATTCTGTGAAAGCCTTCAGTTAATAATTTCTCCATTTCCCCTGGTAGTTTGTTCCAAGAAATCCATCCAATTCCTCTCAAGTACCTCATTTTCTGCAATTAGTTTTCATCTTCCATCCTCAACAGCCCTCAGCATTCCTTCAAATGACTCCTTCATGATTTTGCTGCATCTCCTGCTTCTTTCCTGTCCTCACTACTAAGCCTTTGCTGTTCTCCATCTCTCTGTTGTCCAGTCTTGCGACGATGGAAGTTCATGGGAAAATACTTGAAGTTTTTCTCTTTGCATGAGTCAAAATGGTGCTAAAAGTTCTTTTGCTTCTCCAGACCCCATTAACAGTTAAAAAGGGAGAATAAAGCCCACACAACATAAGGCTAAGTACTTCAGAAGCCCACTGAGCCTTCTGAGAAGAAGACAAGGCAGAAGATGCTCTAACACATGCTATCTCCCCAGAAAACAGACAGTGCTCTTTAGGTCTTCTTCCTGTCGAGGGAAATGCTAATATGCAGAAGACTTCTCTGTAGGAAAATAAATTAATAAAATACCCTATATAATAGCAAGAAAATGAAGATAAAAGCAGACATCTTTTGATTCAGTATTTCAGGAAAAACAGGGTCAGATGTTGATTTAATGACATAATCAGAGTTCTGCCTGGTCACAGCAAGAAAGCTAGAATGGAAATGAGTTTATTAATAGACTCCACTGGCACAAACCACCGGTTTAAGCCAATTTACTGGGGGGGAGAAATACTAGACGATTCTTTCTCAATCCCCTCAAAAAGGCTAGAGGAATGCTGGCAGGCAAGAGTTTGGTTTGAGGCAGAATCATTCCAGCCTTTGTGATTAAGTCCCATGCTTTTTAAATGTGGCACAGCAGCTGTAAGGGCCAAATGCTGTCACAAGTAGGAGTTTTATGTCTCACATAAAATATACTGCCTGCAGCATCACAAGACTGTCACTGGGAAGATGTGACAACCACCTCCACGGTGTATATGCACTGCTATCTTCCTCATCTCCAGAACAGCTTATTGTGATGGCAAGGTATTCTGGATTCAGTTTAAACCTCTTGGTTTTGTGGTATATGATGGGATCTCAGGAAATGAACATGAGGTCTTTTAGTATTTCTCCAGAAGTAGGAAGCAATATACTATATTACTGTAGTAATATAAATATACCTGTATGCATTACACAGTACTGTGAAGGGAAAAAAAAGCACATAATACTCATACCAGCTTACAACAATAACTAAAATTCCACTCAACTACATAAAGTCAATCAATACTTTATGTTACAGCAACCTGCAGTATCACGTGGCTCCCCTAAAGAGCTCAACATCCTTAAAAATACTAATAAAATGAGAATGACTCAAAATTGCAAAAATTAAATGGAGGCAATATAGTTACTTTAAAAAAATAGTAGCATTGTGTGCATTACACTTGCCATGTTTTTTGAATATGCTTATTCACATGAAAATCAGTAGGTCAGCTTATATGCCCAGTTCGTTATATCAATACTATGTAATGCATCAGTTACTTATTGAAATTACTCATACTAAGTAAAAGTACTAATGATTACTTCAACTCCAGGAGGGGTTTTCTAGATAATAAAATTCCATATAGTCTTATATTTGATTATTGCATTTTATAACTTTCAACAACATTATTTTTATCCAGTTTTGAAGTAAATAATAAAATAAATCATTGCTTCAGGCTCTTGTTTAGGAGAATTATATGTAAGATGAAGAAAATTAAAAAGGTAGGAATCTATATATTTTCAGGTATCAAAGCACTAATCAATTCTATCTGGAATTCATACTCCTTAATCAGCTGCCTAACCATCTCCTGCACTACAGAGTTATTGCAGTGTATTTTGGCTTGGTAAGCAGCCTGATTTTAAGGACACTTAGGACAGAAATTATTACAACATATGCAGTGTAAGCAAATTGATCAAGCCAAGGCTAAGGTTTGACTACACTGTTCATTTGCTCCACTTTGTGGAAACAGGTAATAACAGAATTAACCATCCATTAATTTGATGGTGTTCAAGTACTCTATGACCAAGCATTTGCCAGCAGCCACCTGTTTTAAAAGCTGATGTACCTGAATTCTTCTATTTTCCAGAAAGCATATACAATCTGAATGAAACGATCTACTAAAGCATGAGAAGCCCTTAAAGATCACAGATTTAGAATAGGCAAGATTAGGACTCTGCTGATGAGCCAAGCAATGTCTATTTCCTGCTGGCAAGGATCAGAAGATGAAGCACATGAATTTCATCCTGAACACACAGTATTTCTTGCTTGATATGAAGTGTAGCCCATTAGTCTACAGTAAAAGCAAGAAGTGTGAAAATAAACATATCCAGTCTTCCAGCGGAGCAAATCAAAAAACTCCGGACTTCACAGTGGCATCAGAGATGTGATGGTGATATAGAATTTACATTTAAGAGCAGTACAACCTTTAGCATAAGGTACACAACCATTTACACAGGACAGAACTCGCCTGGATCGTCAATTTATTTAGCTGTTGTCCCTTATGAAAACAATTTGATGTGACTGGAAGCAACTTGAGGACATTCATTCTTTGTATCTTTAATTCAAAATATGCTGTTCCTGTTAAGGACAAAGAATGACACCTAAAGTTCAAATGCTCATGCAGGCATGCAACAGTCTGTGAGGGCTCCTCTCTAGCCCTCTTTAATGCCTAGAATCCAAACTGAGTTTCCCTGATAGAAATGCAAGTGGAAGCGTATGTTGGCATTTTACTCACATATGGTTAGGCAGTTGTTAAACACTAGTAGGATAATAATTTTGTCTGTTACATAAACCTAAATGATGACTGATACTCCTTAAAAAAATGAATAGAAGGATGGATTAGATTGAGGAGGAAATAATAATGTCATCACGCATTGATGTCAAGCCCATGCTAATTGAAAAGTGAGAGAAGAAAGATGAAATTGATGAAATTAATTATATTTTAAGTTATACTTTAAATTTAGCAACTGAACAAACATGACCCTCAGAAAAAAGCATGATTATTACTTGGTGTTGTGTCATAATGGAACACAAAAGAAAGATGCTTGACTCCAGTGAGAAGGCAGTAGAAATTAGAAAGTTTTATTTACAATTCATTCAGCCTTTTTATAACATGCTGCGCTGAGAAGACATGCTATTGGTCTATAGTACTAAGACTTTTTCTATTGGCTAAGTAACAGAAGCAGCAAACAACACCTGTTTTTATGGGAAAGCAATATTGTTTACACAAGGTTGTTTTGGGAAAAAGAAAAACTGTTGAAAAGTTTCCCTTGAGAAGAGTTAGCTCTTCTCAAGCTCAGAAAACATCAAGTCTACAGTGTTGTCTTTCACTTTACTTTCAGGCTTTATAAATTGCAAGTTTCCCTAACTTCTGCACAGTCTCTCCTCTTGGCACTTAGTTATGAATTATTGCAAGCCTCCTTTCAACTGCTTTAACAAAGCAAACTATGTCTTAGACACATCAGAGATTGCTGCAATGGTTATTTTCTTTGCCTGTCATTCTTTACAATGTTACTCTGCTGTGTTGGTGTAGTCCCTTCTACATGGCATCATATACAAAACATTTGCCCTCAGCTGCAATATTTTATGACTCTTCATGGTTTTCAGCTCTAATAAGCCCTTTCAGACAAGATCCTTTGCATCACTTATTTACTTAGTAAAAGCTCCCTAGAAAAATATTAATCTAATATATAGTTTTCTTCTAATACCTTCCCCTTCTTTGTTTAGGATTTTACTGACTACAAAACCTAGCAAAACCAGTGAAGGTACATCAGATTCTCATATGCCAAGATCATTTCTACTGATCCTACATAATTCCTCCCTTTTTCCCATTCTATTTGCCCTATGAGAATAGTAAACGCTTCAGTAATTTGGACTGTGTATTTCTATTCTCTTTATACAGTACTGGTATCAATACAACCAGGAGTCCTGAAGGGCTACAGGAATATAAATAAGAATTAATAACGGTGCTAGGTCTGCATTACCCAGTTACAGTGTGCACATCATACTACACCCGAATTTGTCTTTCTCTGCCTTGTCAAAGTTATTCATCAGTATACTTACTACACACCAGATGAGATGCCTTTTGCAGTCCGATCACAATCCTCTGTCTTCTTCACTCATGCACCCTGAGCTTTCTGCTGATATCAGCAGAATCACCATACCAAAGCCGACTAACTAGAAGTTCTACAGAGAATTTTACACTACAGTAAACCACAGCTCACGCAGCCATGGCAGCTGGAAAGAAAAGGTTGGTGTTTCCCACAGCACACAATGAAAATGTGGCTATGGAGTCTGGATCAAGACCATGCCTTTACTACCACTCAGAAGTGCTAAGACTGAAGGCTCACACTGCTGAAAGACAGTGATTGCAAAACTGCAAGATTCAGACTTTAAGTGCAGTCTAGCATGTACATCTAACATTCTTGTTTTACTGACAGCCAGAGAAGTGTTTTTAACTCCTCAACCAGGGGGTTATCTAAGGCAAATAAAGCTTAGCACTGGCTGCGTTTTCAGTTAGAATTGAAAGCAGCATTTGGTCAGTAGAGAAACCCTGTAGTCCTCTAAGTAAATGCTTCTGGCATTGTCACTTGGTTCTTTTTTTGACAAGGTATCAAAATACCTTTACAAGACAAGAGTGAATTGAGTCACTCCTGCAACCACCTGGAGGGTGCTATTGGTGAGAAGGGAAGCAACACTGTGTATCAGTGTCTCTCTTGAAAGTCACCTGGCATCTTCGGTTTACTGGTCTGGAAGTGAAATGCAATCTTTAGTGGTGTAGGTGTCACAAAAATGTCCTGCTATACTTGCCTGTAGCTGAAAGAAGGCAGTTGCCACATTTCTTGCTCACTTCCCTTGGGATCCACTGAGGGAGAGAGAAGGTGCGCTTTGCAGACATATGGTTCTGGTGGGAAATCTAGCTCTGCACCAGAAAAGGCACAACATTCCTCCTGCTGCTCTGCATAAAATGAAAATCCTGTAAGAATTTAAACAGGCATTTTGTTCATTTGGCTCTCTCAAAGGTGGACATACATGACCACCAGGGAAGGGGGAAGAAAATGAAAAGGAATGTTGCTTGAAGTAAAAAAAAAGACCTCTCCAAAGCAAGAAAGACGCTAGGGAAATGGTGCTGTATAAATGTGGGTTTGCATTTGTCACTGCTTACTGGGAGAGATGAGTAACCTTGAAAGCCTGAAAAAAAATGAGTAATAAGACAACAACTATGGTATCTCAGCCAAAAGGGTGATCTAAAATACCTTTGCATTATTTATACTTTCATGTATTCAATATTTGCCTAGCTACTACTGTCTTCAGTGGAGTTTGTCTGCATCACATCTAAAATTTTATTGCAATATTTAAACTTCTGATTTGCATAGGAGTACATGAGCAGATTTTTTTCCTTCTAATTAGTCCACAAAGTTTTTACTAATGTTGCAAAAATAAAAATTGTGAAGACCATTAAATGTTATATATAAATGTGAAATTGATTAAATACTGCCACACATAAGAATGGGTAGTCATAAGTGAAGGTGAAGTAAACTTCTTGAGAAATGAAAGCTGGGTACTAGGAGAGACATCTGGGACAGCACAGGACATAATGATTTATAACATGAAGACAATATCTCTTCTACAGGGGAACCTATAAATGACTGTAGTGTTAACTCAGGGAAGCCTGACAATTGAAAATGTCCTATTGACTGGGCTTCTGGTAAACCTTTCATGGTGATAACAGCTGAAACACCCCTGGAGAGTTTATCCCTAAATTCATGAAAAACTTTTTGCTGGGCAAGGGTGGAAGTCTGATTTCATTAAATGAGCAGGCTTAACAGCCTATAAGGCTGATGGGGAATATAATTTTAATAATTCAGGATGAAAACTACTAGTGATGTTCTTGTTCTTCACCAGTGTTGTAAATACAAAAGTTTCATGAGAATATGAGTAAAATATACAAAAACTGCTGTATTAAATCTAAGGTTATTGCAAATGAAATTACATTTTCTCAGAACAAAGAAGTTTTGCTGCAACAGCCATCAAGTTCTAATCATACCTATGTAAACAACAACAGCATGAGACAACTGCTTCTCATTCCAGCCAGGAACTAATTGCCTTTGAATTTACTGAAATGCATTCATAACTAGACCTAAGTGAGAAACAGTTCCTGTGTCCTCTGATACTTAAAAAACTTTCCTGCTCTACTAATACAAACTAAAGACTTTCTGAAGAACCTTTTGTCCCTTAATTTTTCTAGTTTTGAAAGATGGTGAAACCTTTAAGAGATGCTGTTTACTTAAATGGAGTAGAGCCTCTGCCATTGTCTCACCTTTCAGATCACTACCCTCTCAACCGCTACTTAAGGGATCATGTTTTGAAGCTTCTCAGCTTGATTTTGACAATTTATGGTTCTTTACTTCAGCTATAAATTTCATTACAAAAAGCTACAGACATAAAATAATCCCAAACTATCTTTATTCCCTACAAAAGTTTCCATTTTTGCAATTTGTTATGCTGGAACAACAAATTTCTCAGCAGGCCCCCTTTTAATGGCTTCATCCCTAAGAATGTAGGCATCATTAACTGTCTTCACCATATGAAATTTCTGCTCAACACATTGTCTACTTAGGTTTTACTGTGCTAGAAGGAACAAACACAATCTGTTTGAAATCCTGATGTCACTTATATTTATTACTGAATTATCAGAATCAACTGAATTATATTCTAGCATATATGTGAGACATGCACCCAAGATGCTATCAACTCACATGAAAAGCTTTTCATATTTTCTGTACTCTCAGAGAAGTAAAAATTGAGCAGTGTTCAAGACATTTGAAATATCCTCTTATCCACAGAATTATTCACCACAGTGCTCTAACTAGAATTGATCACACCTTTTCAGCTTTAAGAGTGTGATTCAAAATACATTTCTGTATTTTATAAACCGTTATGTTTTTCCAACACACTATACAATTAAACAACGTGAACAAAAGTTTTCATAAAATCACACAATGTTTTAGACATTATTATGCACAACAAATTTATGACCTTTTTGTACATTATCCATAAAGTTATACAAAATAATTTTCCTATTTGCTCAAATATGATGTTTACCTTACTTTTCGCTCTTTTAGGACTCATCCTAGAAGGCATGAAGACAATGTGAACTATGCAGTTAGAATCTACTTTTTTTCACCTCTCTTTCTTACAATCTAATACCTATTAAATTTCAAAAACAATACAGTTCAGATTTTGCTACCAACAAAAAATAAGACAGTTAGAAACTGCTACTCTAAGTGTCATGTTCCACTTATAGATAATTCTCTGTATTTGTTGGTAAGACTGGGCTGTCTACAATTTCCATTAGTACAAACATCACAATCATCACTTTTGTCATGATACATATGAAAGAAACTGTGACTGTTTAGAAATAAATACAGACTTCCAAAAGACATTAAAACCTTCAGCAAGAGAAGTTTTAAAATGAGATCTCATTAATTTTTGATTCATCATTTGGAACTAATAAAAACTGTTCTCCCTAAAGTCAGATTGTACACAATGACTGCATTGCAACTATTCTAAAAAGAATACTTCATCTACATGAGTGGTCTTCAAATACTGTAGCTAAAAGATTCCATTAAAATTTTTGCAAGGAAAAACTCTAATTTTGTCCACAGCTATTGTAAACATTTAAGAAACTTTCCTTATTTATTTGGTACGTTCATAGGCCTAACAATCTCTTTGAAGTTCATTTCAACAAGAGAAGTTGAAATTCTAAAGTGCAATTTCCACATTAGCAAAGCAGACATTTTGAAATAACTTCTATTTCATTTAAAGCAAACTTCATCAAGCTATACCCAACTAACTGTATCCTGCGACAGGACAATTGCAATTCATCCATTTCTTTTGAAGCAACATAGGTTTGGCCTACATGTCTGCTTTGAACTGTTTATAGGCAGCTTTGCAGGAAGATTCTATATCATGAACTTTGCATCAGGCACTAAATGCACCACCTCACCACATAATGCTGGATCTAAAAGTAAAAATGTCCTTCTTAAAACTTGTAGCAAGTCCTTGTATTTGCAGTCAGAAGAACTGATTGCCATTGTTTTATCTTGTGTAACTGCAAAAGCTTACAAAGGTCTGCAAGAGTTATCCATCTCACAGTCCATAATTATGCACCTTTCCATATCTTACACTCCTCCTTACCTATTTATACCGACCTTCTTTAAAGTTGTGCTAACTTTATTGTTCTCCTTTTAAAGCAAGTAAAATTCTGCTAACTACTGCAAGGCCGTAGCTGCAAAAAGCCATTAAGAAAGTGCAAGGGCTGCCTACACAAGCAGTTCTGCTTGGAAACCATACAAAGAAAGTGTTCCACCTGTAGGTGAGATCACCTTGCTGATGAACATCTGAGACACCTGCTTGGGTGGGCAGTGACAACCAGGCATGGCATCTTCAGCACACATAAAAGACATGCAAATACAATACACCAACAAGCTGCACGGCATGGTGAAAATGCCATAGGGTCTCCCTATTTCCTCTCTATCCTGTGCTGAGAACAGTGATAGCAGTTGTATGCGTATCCATCCATCACACTCTTGCAGACATACCTAATGTATACTGGGGGAAGAGGATACATTTGCTATCGATTTACAGTCCACCTGGCCCACAGTATACTACTGCTGCCTAGTAAAGTCTCATTGGAAAAACACAGATTGGTAATTGAGTTGAGGCATCCAGTTCAGCTTCACTTGCTTGACTGTAAAACATCTCTCTATTGACCCCTCTTTCTAACAGGCTGTAGAATTTTTAGTATTTCTATGGAAGTTTCTCATATTTAAGTGCTTTGCAAGATCAAAATGTAAATTGTTCGTATTTTTTCATTGTTTGTTTTGTTCACAAGGGTTTTTTTGTTTTTTGGGGTTTTTTTCCCAATTTCTCTGATACATTAATCAAACTTCTTTTTTATCTTACTCTCAATAATTTTCAAGACATTTTCCCTTTTGGTATTATCTAATTATGTGTAAAGATTTTCCTGTTTTTCAGCAGTGTGCATTTTTAGAGTTTAGAAGATGTCACTTGACACTAGTGACCCAAGACAGCAGTAGTTACAATTCAAATCTCCAACAAAACTTGGTGCCACCAGCAGACTGCACAAAGTCCACTTCCCAGGCTGGAGTACAGGGCAGAGCTCAGCCTGAGCACTCCCACTTCCATTGCACAGAAAGCAGTTCCTGAGAAGTGAGAGAACAGACATGGCACCAGGGCTCTTCCTTCATAGGGATCAAGACATCAAAGAAGGTTTCCTTGGGCCACCAGTTCCACAAAGTCAGTATTAATTGTTCAGTGGTATGTGTAACTACTCTTGTATTCACAAGTATTTCTATTTATTCCCTCTTCCATCCTTTTTAACAGGGACCTTACCCAAAAGCAAACACTCAGTGGTATTTGGCATTGATCACACTAATTGAACACATTTGCTGCTTCAGATACTAGTGAATTACACTTTACCTCCCAAAATCAAATACACACTTTTATTTTACTACATTACTACATACATTTACTACTACCATTCAACAATTGCCCTTGTGTGTCTTTTAATTAGATCATCAACTGCTCCTATTGAAATAAAAATCACTAGGTCTGTTCTTTTAGAATATAATACTTTCCACAACAAACATTAATTAGTTACTATACAAGTTTCAGAAGAGTAACTAGTTTAAAAGAATGATATTCAAGACCTGTAAGCTTTTTGGTATTGCAGGTTAGGCTAGAAGAGAGTTTGTTATTATATTTACTGTGCCATACTTCATGTTCCTCAGGTCCTGTACAAACAAAAATAAAACAAAATGCAAGCCCCAAAAATCCCAGAGTAATTCCAGCATCTGACTTTTCCTCATTGCTCCATATTTTTTTCTGAAAGATTACTTAAATGTAACTAATGGGGAGGCTTTCATTATTGTTTTACCCATGCACCAGCTGCTTGACTTGTTTTGTTTTTGTTTTTTTTTTTTTTTTTGTTAAGAATGCTTTCTGTCTCTGAAGATGTTTATCACAAATTCATTATCATGACATCCTGATTGGAGCCTTTGTCCTTCCAAAGTAGCTGCAGAACTTATAATCACTAAAAAACCCAATCAGAGACATGAAGCTATCATCCAAATATGCTACAAGTCTACCAGTTGTGAAAAAGAGATGCCAATGTGTGAAAGCAGTATGCATAAATCCACACTTAAGTTTTTCACGGAAGCAGTGGAAGTCACTTTATATGAGGGTTCTGTCCTCATTCTGCAATCCCTGCACTGCAAGGTGGCAATAAACACTGCTTCTCCATCCCTTTTCCCAGTGAATTTATGACCACATTTCATTCTCTGGCATCAATATCCAGCACAGAAAGAAGTAAAGGTGAATGCCACAGAAGATGGCAGATTTGAGCTCAGCAAAGAGCCTTTAAAATAGCCCTCTGAGGCATTACTCTGCTTTTAGCCTGTACTTTTCAACCCAACTGTAAACTCTGCATTTAAGGAGATATACCTTTACCACCCTTTGCAAAATATACCGGAAGTCTTTATCAATCTTTATGAGTAAAAGTCAATAAACTGAAACCTATAAAGTTTTTTAAATTGTTTTAGCCATTTTTAAAAAAATCCCTAATCATTCAAAAAACAAACAAACAAAAAAAAGCCTTTTTTATTCTCTGGACATAAAATATACACTTATTATAAACAAATAGTCTATCAATTTATCTGCTCAAAGGGAGAAACACTTTGATACCATTTGCTTTCAGCCATAATCCCAATATAGCTGTTTTAACAGAGGTAGATACTGGAACTGCATTACTTATAATCGATGGCAAAATTCAGAAGCAAGTATGTATCTCGTTCTATGCAGTACACATATGACAATCATGAAGCCTCTCTCATTCACAGGGACATTTACATGGAAGTTTTTACAAATAAGAGTGGCAAAGTCCAGAACTTGCTTACATCTAATTTACTTAGATTAGTGTAAACTTTCTCAGCAATAAAATACATTGCCTTACTCCCTGCCCAACTTTGACCAAATGATGCAGTACAAAAAAGTAAAACCAGACATTAAAACACTTTATAAAAACATGAGCATGCATGATCTAAAAATTTCTGCATGGTATCAGTGGTAGCAAAAGTTCTTACTGTGCAAATTGCACAACATAATTCCACTTAAAGGAATGGACTGCCATGAATAATATGTTATAAGACTTGTAAGAAATAAAGTAGAAAACCATGATCAAACAAAAGACTTTTACAAGTTTAGCCACCATTATGTCTCTTTGTGATTAATTTTAAGAAACATAAGTCAGAACTGAAGATCCATTATTAGTACTGGTCCTATTACACATGCCCAAAGATAATCAAGATGATATGATACCTTAATATTTAATGAAAGACTTCACTGAGATTTCTGAAGTATGAATTATGTCAGGATGCAATTTGTTCCTCTGTATTTCATTACACTGCTACTAATTTTTTGCGTAAAGAAAAAGAAAACTCTGTTTCATTAACAGGAATGAAAGACTATGGGAATGGTTCGATTAAATATGCACTCTAAAATATAGCAGATAAATATTTCTTTACGGCTACCAAAAGTTTTGGGCTAAATTTCAAATTACTTAGCAGCAAATGTAATCTCATATCCAATTAACAAATTCACTCACCATGATTCCAGTAAGTAAACAGACCCCTTTTCCACAGTATGTATTTGGTACCATATCCCCATATCCAATGGATAGAAAAGTTATTGAAATCAACCACATTGCTCCAAGGAAGTTGCTAGTAACATCCTGTTGGTCATGGTATCTGAAAAGAAGAAGAAAATTTCTTTATCATGAAAACATTTGTTAAACTGTTGTGCTCTCAGAAAAAAATCATATTAATGGTCACACAACCATTTTTGTATACAATCTCATTTTAAAAGCAGCTGTAAGGAATTAAATATAACTCAAATACAATTACATCAGCAGTAATGAATCAGAACATATAAAAATAGCACCAGTAGTAGAAATGGTTTATAATTCAGTATTTGGTTATTATTATAAAGTAGCAGAAACCTCTTTGTTTTTAACAGAATCTCTTCATCAGAGGTACAAATCCTGGTAATACTGTGCAGTAGTAGAGGACACCATTCTAGCATAGTTGCTGCAGCCTGAGGCAAATATGAGAGTCAGAACAGGTCATGTGCACAACCAGATAGCAGAGTACATCTTCATCTCCTTGCCCTAAAAGTAAGTATATGATCAGAAATCCAATCCTGAGCTAACACATAAATGCAGACTTAGACAACCTATGGTTTTCTCTCTCCTTCTACAAGTTCAAGGTAAATAAAAAAGTATGCCATTGTATTTCTCACCATCAAAAGATGTGTCCCTTAAATACAGCAAAAAGTCCCTTTAGTGTTACGTCAGTTGTTATGTGAAATTTCATGATGTGCTATTTCTTGACTTAGTTTCAGTATTATAGTGGAATATGTTAATTTTTCCCTGCCAAAACCACCTGAGTAGATTAATAATGTTGTCTTCACATGACATATATACCTAACAGAAGGTGAAGATACATTTTAGGTTTAAAAACCTGTTGTCACCACTGACTCTATGCTGGGGAAAAAATGCCTAATAGCCTAAAGTAGGTGGAATTTTGCTCCCTGGACAGAGCAGCTCTGCCACTGAGACTGTCTGCAGCAGCCACTGCAGACTGAAGGTTGCAATCACCCCTGCAGCTGCTGTGAAGCCTCAGGTTAACTAAATGCTATTAGATTCTCCAAGGGTATTATTTTAGCCAGTCCCTAAATCTGTGTCTCACAGGAGGTCACAGAGGGCCATTCATTTAATTAGTTCACAAATCCGTAAACAACCTGCTTCCCACAATTGAAATACCCGCTTCTGTTTCCTTCCTTTCTGGACTGCAGTCTCCGTGATGGACCAAGAATGCAGAGCAAGCACACAGGCACTCTCAAGGAATTACATATTCTCACATTTGTAAGATATTCATCATAAATATCTGCAAAATGCTATCTTCAAAGTCCCACCTATACTCTGATGACTATAACAATATAAAAGCTCTTTGACTGCCAGAGACCACAGCAATCACTCCAATCAACTCTGTCTCACACTTCACCTGCATTTTCCTCTCTCCTGGCGTCAGTGTTGTCTCTCACATACTTTATACCAGTTCTTCTGTTTTGCCTAGAACAAAAGCTAGAACAATGCAGTAAAAGCCCACATTTGGAGGTTTTAAAGGCATAAACAATGATAACCACAACAGCAAAAAAGAGTTAAAAAAAGAACAGCAGACTTAACTCATGATCACAAAGCTCTGCATATAGCAAAACACAATCTGACATTGTTCATTTTTTTAGACTGCACTAAAAGTTATGGATTTTAGTCTCCACTTAATCATGTAGCAAGTAACAGCTGTGAAATATATGGATGCAGAGAGAGAAACACAGTTGTCCCATCCGGAAGGCAAGAAGAAAGCCTGTGTACCTATCATGCTAATCCCTACAGTGTATCAAGTAAGAGATATGATCCATAGGGTCTGGATGAGCTTCACTGAAGGGTACTAAAGCCACAATACATTCTAAGATTACCAACTCACGTAAATATTAATAAATGCTCACATAAATATTTATAATACTTTTCTTTAATGTCTCTCTTTGGATTTTGAATCTGATAATTTCCATGCTTCATATGACTGAAAACAGAACATTCAAAGACAAGTCACTAAGTCCCATAAATAAATAAATAAATAACCCATAAGGAATGTCAAAACTACTTTCTTAAGCCTTGAACAACTTGAGAAAGAGTTAATGAGACTCTTTATCCACTAATCCTCCTTTACCCATGTCAGAAAACACCGAAGCCAACCTACACATAGGTTCTTTAAAATGTGACATAAATATTAAAAAGCCCGTCAGAAGTTTTCCAAGTTCCATTGGAGACATGGAGACAAGTAAGGTTCCCTAGATGAACTATTCATTAAAGCCATATACATCAATATTTGTTAGCACAATTCAAAGATCTGTTTAAATGTTTACATCTTGCAATCTCAAGCCTACTGGATTTCCTACTCAGAGTATTTCACCTAGTTATGATTTAAAGGCTATAGCTCAGCAATCAAATGTTGCGTGCTCAATTCAAAAATCACCACCAGTACTTATGAATGAATTTACTGTGACTAAGAAACAAAGGCTATTTCGTGTCCTCCCTATTGCTGCAACAGCTCAAGCACAGTAAAGCATGCAAACGACATAATTTGCTTAATTTAATACTTTAAAAAAATGAAAACCTTTTTCTCTTGCCACGGTACATGGAAAGTTGAAGGGCTGACTTCACAAGGTAAAAATCAGTAAGTAAAATAGAGACAATATAAACTGGTATCACACTCTTGATAACTGTATCATTTCTTTGTGGTATTTTTAAGAAGATGGTTTAATCTTGTCTCATATTTTCTGCAACCTCACCTAAAATTTTTGAATCTTTGTGGTTAGCAGTTCTGGTACATGTCTACACGTCTACATGTAGACATGTGGATGGAGTCTTTATCCACTTATCTGGATTTGGATTTTCATAAGATTACAGTTGTGGCAGCATAGATTTCCAAGTACTTTACTAAGTCACTAGGCACCACTATTACTTAGGACTCAAGCCTGAACCAGCAAATCCAGGAGAGTCTTCTGCTACCCTGTGTCTACAATCAGGTAAAAAATTATTACATCTGTATCAAAGCAGGAAAAGCAGCATCTTAAGAAAGTAGTATTGCAGAATCTTACTTGTAGTCATGGAAATGGCTAAAAATTAACACTAGAGGCATTTAAATTGCTTTATTTTGAGGAGGGGGAAAGAAATCAACCCACTCGCTTTCAAAGTTATCCCAGCATCAAAGACTGAACCTCTCCATTTATGCCAGCAATAGCACATGGACATAGCAGAAGTTAAACTTTCTCATGTTTTTCTATAAGTGCAGCTATAAGGTACAGCACCAGAGCTCAGCAGACCTCAGAAAAGCCATTCCTAAAACTCTATCTTTCACTTCACTACTGAGATTATCCCCAGTAGAGCCAATTCCAGTGGACATCATAGAGAAAAGATGCCAACCACACCAGCACTGGAGCAGAGCTGTCTCACTCACTGTCAGTCATCATAAACCACTACAAACATCTCCTCATTCCAGCTGGACTGTGAAAGACAGCTTGGATGTAACACATTCCAGTATTCAACTGCAGTTTTCCTGAAGTATCCATTCACCCTATATTGACACTTCTGAAATCCAACAGGAAAACACTTTACCATGAAAAGCTAGGAAACTTGAAAGCTCAGAATTAAGGAAAAGGAAAAAAAGATTTCCTTTCAGTGACAAGTTTCACACAAAGCAGAATCTTGTCATTACCATCCAAATTCCAAAATGGAAGATTTGCTGTCATTAATTCTTATTTATATAAAGGTTTTTATTTTATACATTTTTAAATTTTTTTAAATCAGTCCTGACAAATATATTCGTGCAAATATTTAAAGCCCATTATTCTTAATCAATAAAAATTTGCATAAGAAAGATAGTGAATCACTTGAAGATAAGAACTAGTATTTAACTCTATTAAAACTTCATCTATATACAGTTTGACTTTCTTGATTACACCCCGCCTCACACAGCCACAGAATAAAGGGTCTTTTAGAAAAGCTATGTGTTCCAGCAGAGTACAAAAATCATTGGCTGAAATCACACAGGCTTAAGAATTATTTATCACACTTCTTTTCTAATGAGGGATATGTCAGCAGGCAGGCAGTGCTGCAGCTGGAACACGCTATTCACCAGGAAATCACCATCCTGTGAAACATCACTGTCCAGTTCTCGCTAATCAGCATATATATGTCTTGACATCACTCTAATTTAAACCAAAAATAGCTGAATGATTATATTTGTGAAAAAACCAGCATGCTCAATTCCTTCTCAAGCCAAACTGACTAGGAGTTTTACAACTCCTCTCAGAAAAATATAAATATATTCCTCAGGCAACAATACTGAAGCAATTTTGTTTGTCAAAGAAATATTTCAAATTCTTTATCAAACAGTAGTCTTCTTCTTTTGCTTTCACTGTTGGTATCATGATTTTCAGTACTGCTTCCCTTCCCTGTTTGTATGTGATGAAGTTCCATTTAATTGGTAGACCATTTGCTTTTTAGCTGCACGTAATTATCACGCATTCACATCCGGACATTGAAGACACATTCACCTTAAAAAAGAGATTAATAAGAAGTAACCAAGAATAACACTAAGCTTGACCACCAGTGCATTAATTCACACTCAACAATTTCAGTTCAGTTACTTTTGCCTCCATGAAGAGCCTCAGTAAACTTTGCTATCTTTGGTTTTGCCTTCTTAAACAAGTCAAGAAAAGAACCAAAAACGATTGAAAAGATGACCATTTCTGTCGGGAAGAAAATGGACTGCTTTTACCATAATCATGAAGAAAGTCCTGGCAATGGCAATTCAGACTGAGTTTTTTCTTGTCAAATCTTAAAATCTTTTAGACTATTAACAACTGGAAACAGGCATATCCCATTAAATCATAAACTTGTCAAGGTTCTGTTGAGAAACTGATTGATCTAACCACCTATTAGAGCTACCCCACAGTATCAGACATTCTGTTACTAACTGCCTTTTTAGTCTTAGTTAGATGGTTAGTATTGGCAGCATTTTATCTGTGATGATAAGAGAGATGCCTTTGTATTCCTTCTCCCTTCTTCCTATTTAAAGGAAAGGAAAAAAGAAATCCATAATGGCACATGGAAGGAACAGTGGGGCAGATTCCAATGACGAAGTCAATGGAAGAAATTTTGCCTTTATCAGCTTAGGATCAAAAGGGGAGCTTTTTTTCTAACACATCTGTTGATGTCCCCCAAATACTAATGAAGAGGAGCAAAAATGTTCTTGCCACAGTAACTGCTTAATGAAAGTATGAAGCACCACGACAAATGCCTGCATTTTGAACAGACTGACTCACAACAGTGGCAGCTGTGAACCCAATCAAAAGTAATGGGTAAGAGTCAGCTGAGTGGATTGCTTCTACCAGAGCCAAAAATGTTCATGAGTTTTCCACTTATAGCATTTTCGGGCTATTTACAGAAAGCTAATAAAACCAAGAAATGTGAAGTATTCTATGTAATTAGAATAAGTTATTATGCTAGCTAAGATGAATGAAAAACATAATCTAAAAGAAAACAAAATTACATAGGAGAGACAAATCAACACAAAATTAGATGGGTGAGATAGTATGCTTTATTTAATTTATTTATTTAATTTTACCCTATCATTATTTTTTAATATAAATTTTGGTTTAAATATAAGGGTGAAAACATAAAATTACCCCTAGCTGCTGTCAGATGCACACCCATCAATGCTTGGGCAACAGATAACCCACCAGCAGAGAAACAAGGATTAACTGCCATTTTTACTAATGGCGCCAAGCTTTTATTTGTCCTCCACTGGTGGAGGCCTTGTCTTCAATGGGGCTGTAGAGAGCTGATGCTGCGCTAAATCAGTGTATCTGTCTGCAGCTGTAGTAGATGGGAAGATTTTCCATCTTTTCAAAAGAATTGATCCAGTTACAAGCAAAAAAAGCTGCTAAAGCTCCTTAAAAGTAGGGGTTTTTACATGCTTTCAGTAATAGTGTTTAGAGTGTTAAGAAGAATCTGTTGAATCCATTCTGTAAGTATTGGGAAGTTGGGAAAGCTTTAAATTTGTGTCAGACAGCAATCCAGTAGAAAAAAGTAAAGATAGGAGAGCTCAGTATCAATGTATCAAAAAGTAATCCTGCAAATAAAGCGGTAACTACTGCTTCCTAAGGTCTTGACTATATGAAAACAGTAACATTTCTTATCGAAGTTTTCAGAGAGTTTAGGGAGAATTTTTTCCTGCCTCAATTAAAAAACACACATCTCCTCAAGCCCGTTTTGGTACTTATCCCCCAGTACAGGCACATTCTTACTCCCACTGTGTTCTTTTCAGTAGTTTGAAACTATTTTGTTCCTGCAGTGGCATAACTGAAGTTGTGACTTCTTGTGACTCAGCAGAATAATGAATATTCCTAAAGCTCTTGGAAAGCAGTACAAAAAGTCCTGAACAAACCCTTAACTCCTAGAGACCTGAATGATCTTCGCCTACAGATGCGTTTTTTAAACATATAATCTGTTTTGAAAAACAATCAGGTTCACTGCACCTAAACATGACTCATTATAATAAAGCTGGATGTGCACAACAGAACAGAAAATAAGGCATGTAGGAATACCTTTGTGTCTCTCAGAGGTGAAAGCTGGGACTACCAATAGCAGCTGTCACAAGGGTTCCATGACTGATTCTTCTCATTTGAAAAAGCTTACATTAATTATTCTTTGTACAAAATTCTGCTTAATCTAAAGTATTTGGACTAACACATTTTATTATGTTCAGACTGCCTTCCTTCAGAAAGATCTATCTTCTTCATGTTCTAGTGCAGGCTCAGGAATTCAGCTTTTCTCAGCTCGGTTTATTTACATTTGATAATATTCTGCCACCAATAAAAAGAGTCTTCATGTTTCAAAGGAGTGCCTTCAGATTTTAAAAACTCAACTCTCCAGCCTTTCCCAGTTCCTATAACCACACCCAGACTCTCCAGAATATGCTTCATGCAGAAGCATGCTTCATATAGCTCAAGCTTTAAGAGGCAAAATCAGGCTCAAATGGTTGGTATTAGTTGCTGAATCAGGAATAGCAATCAGCACCAAAACAGTATGGTATGAATAAATATCCTTATTAATGGACTTTGACACATGTATGAGAACATGCTTCACAATTCCATGATCATATGTCACATTTTGGTCTTCACAAAAAACACACTAGTCTTTTCCAATGCAAAGCACAACTGGTCACAGCATAAAATACATTATTGGCATATTATTTTTGGCCTCACTTTTTTGGAAATGAAATATTGTATTTTAATTTTTCATAGCTCTCTGACAACCTCTTTGGATGATTTCTGTTACAGTTGATGATTATCTTGGTGGCTTTCACCTTCCAAGCTCTCAGCTCCCAGCTTCACAGTTTCATTAGCCTGTATGCCCAAGCTCTCGCTAAAACCCAATGAACTCAAAGTCATCAATAATGACACACATTTAAAAATAATTCTCTTAAATTAGACATAAAAAAATTGCATAACACCAAAATTCTTCATTTTGCCAAAAATAGTGGCATATCCCAAAGAAGCAAAATAGCCTCTTAAATGTATCAGTATCCATACATGAAGCAACATGGAAAAAACTCTTAGTGAACAAGCAAAACATCAGGCTTTCCACAAAGCACAGGAAAAATTAGCAGTTGATACCCTTTGTTACTTTAGCAGCTTAGTGAGGAGAGCACTGACCATGGGGAGTGAACTTGTTATCAGGCTCTTCTTAAACACAAAGCTATTTTACATTAGCATCTTCACATCACTGTTCTACCTGTTAGGATACAGGCTGTCAAACTACCTAAGGATTTGTTTTTGAAGCTATTTGAATTTAAAATCCAATTAAAAACAACACTTTAATCCAGTGGAGAAACATACTGTCAGAAGCTGAAAAAAGGAATATGTCTGTTAAAATCCTCAACAAACCACTCTTTGAGTAAACTTTAACTCTGCTTTGAAAGCAAAATTCAACAAGTAATCCAGAAAGCACAGTGATGGCAAACACACTATTAGAAAAAAAATCTGAAATATCCAAGATCTGCTTCTTCTGTATATCTGTAGATTTTCAGAAGTTGTTCTGTAAAATAAGCTACTATAAATATGCAGTTAATGTGATATTAAAATATATGAAAATGAAAGAAGGAAACTGAAGTAACATAGGAAAGCTTGAGAGAAAACTCCTATTTTTCTGTACTTTTAAATCTTGTTTTAAAAGATATGCATGCATATTTCCTTACAGCCATATTGTTACACAGTCTAATCATTAAAATTTGTCAATACAATAAGAAGGCATGTGATTTTTAAAGTTTGCTTTCATTTTTCAAGGTCCACAAAAGCACTGGCTAAATCTATGTTACGACAGAAATATGAATCATTGAAAATCAAAGAGTTTCTTAATAGCTCTACTACGGGTCATTTATTGTATTCACTGGCAACTAATTCTAACTCTCCTAAAATTTTCCCTTATCTTGCATTTTGCATTTCCTCTGGACATACCCTGTTATTATTTTATACCTAAGCCCCTCTCAGGAGGAAAGATGCTTTTAAATTGAGATTATCAAAATCAACTGATATCTAAAGATACTGAATTAATTTGCTGAAGAAAAACTTTAGAAATGAAAGTCTTAGAAAGTAGGAATAGAATAAATCACTACAGACTTTAAGTGAAACATATTTTTTTTTTACATAAAACAGGAGAAATAGGTAAAAGTTGTCTTATACTGGGGGAGAAAACAAGAGGAGGTGAAATTATATAGCAAAGATTAGGCTGAATTCTTCAAAAATACCTTCTGACAAACAGCACTCTGAAGGCATTTTTCTACAATAGAACTAATTTATCATCACAAAACTTACTAGTTCTGTAGCTGACGTATTGGCTTCTATAAAAAGGAATGAAGTACAAGCTCATGGTCATAAAGCCTGCTGGTTTGGGATTTTTTGTCTAAATTTCATTAGGATATCAGCAATTTTAGCAACATATGCAATTTCTCTAATGTAATGGACATTGGGAACAGATGACTAAAATATACTAAAATATACTAAAATATACTAAAACATACTAAAATAAAATAAAATAAAATAAAATAAAATAAAATAAAATAAAATAAAATAAAATAAAATAAAATAAAATAAAATAAAATAAAATAAAATAAAATAAAATAAAATAAAATAAAATAAAATAAAATTCTTTTAGAACTGAAAAAGAGAATATTGGATTAATCAAAATATATGCTCTGGATAAATTGGAGAATAAACCTGGTTTAAATACAACATCACCTTACAAGTAAACACTTTTAAAAATCTAGACAGAATTCACTTAGTTTGGATCAGAGCAGAAGCCTGCAGTCAGTGCAAGTTTCATTGCGTTCCTCAGAATTGGGGACCAATTTAACACTCTGTATCAGGAACACTGCTGCAGCTATCTGCTTAACTTTAATCAACAAAATTGATTTTATTGTTGATTATATTTTAATTTCGTTTATGAAAAGGAATGACTGTATTTAGTTTAGCTTCTGTAAGTCACTGCTTGAAACTAAGCAAATTTTACTGAATATTTCTAAAGACAATTCCAAACCCAAAGTCTGTGTACTTTTGAGAGTCAGCTGCAAGTTGTACCAGATCGTACTAACAGCTCATTAGTGAAGTGCTGGGTACTACATTTAATGTTCTGAAGTATAAAAAGTATAAAAACATAACTATGAATTGCTGTATGGAAAAAAGAAACAAAGAAAGCACTTGTAGCAAATATTTTTCACTTACTTTTTTGTATGAAATTTCAGCATGAGATTGTCAGTATTTAAGAAAAAAAACCAGGGTTCTCCCTTTTGAAATTTTGTTCTCTTCGTCAAACCAATCAGAAGGCTAGGAAAATACTTCTGAGTAAATTTTTGTGATTAAAGTAGAGATGTTCATTTACAGGGACTGAGAAAGGTTATCTACACAGAAGACATTTTTGTGACTCTGTTACTGTATGTCTTCCAGCAGAGTGAGTTTACATGGACCAGCTCTGGGATGAAATTCTGCCACAAGGTCCTCAAGGCAAATGCAAGTTGAGAGAATACCATAACTTCAGATAGGCTAGAAAAAAATGTAATAGAGCTACATGTAGTACTTTACTCTGGCGATGGTAATAAAGGAACATCATCCTCTTTTGCTTATACAGACCTCTGCAGTGTCACATTTGAAGACAGATGTGTTGCCCACCTAAATGCAACCAAAAAGAAAAGGCTTAGGAGACCTTCACCATAATATGTTAAATATGCTAGATGCAATTATGGTTTTCTTAGCTCTATTCTACGCCTTGACAAGTTGTCACCAAATTCTGTTATACCATCAGTGTGAAATTATATGAAGTCTGAACCTTGTACTTTTCTTGCCTCTTTTGTCATTTAAAAGAGTAAAATCTGACTTTTTGCTTGTCACGCAAAAAAATTTGCATTTTCAGTTTGTTTGCCATTTGTTTTCAAGACAGAATAACTTTTGCAGGGACCATCCTCATTTTAATGACAAACATTTACTAAAAACAAAGGATCTTGCATTATTTTCTCTAGACTACAAAGATAACAGAATACATTCTATGGATTTTTTTTACCAAAACCATTTTCTTGCCTGATATCTTAGCCTTCATTCAAAACTTTCTTGAATGCAAAGCTGCATTTTAATTGCTTTCAATGAAGTACTGAAGAAAGAATGCAATTCTGTGCTCTGAAGGAACTTGAGCAGATGACATTTTTAGAAAAAAACCACGCATTTTCACTCTGTTTTTAATGGAGCGGAGTACTCTGGATGGTGTGGCAACAGAACTTACCTTTTGCACTAACTACATTTGAAGCATGTGTCTTAGAGTTTATATGTAGAACATGTTAGAAGAGTCCTTTCATAAACCAGGAGTTATCTAAAGTCCATTGTTTACGCCACTGGCAAATTCTATGGGAATCATACCATAGTAGATATGTAAATTATCTATGTGACTTTCATGCTTCAACTCAGTTCCTTAGTCAAGACTTAGACAGGCAAGCACATAATCAGGGGTCATGCTTAACTAAGGATGTGCACAATGGGAACATTCAACTTTGGGACTGCTGTCTATAACTATACTTGCTAGGAAACTAGATTTAATTTTAACTGTTATTAATTATTTGTTTTTCGGGGTGTTGAATGCTTCATAAAGGCTGCCAACATAACTAGCATTAAATTGCAACAACAAGTTGGAAGATTGAATGTCAAACAAACCTGAAATCTAATTTATAGTGCTCTCTTAGCCCTAGAGATGAGATGATAAGTTCACTGATGGGACAAATACAAAGAAAGTGTAATATGCACAAGTAGGCCTAGTTCTAGAAAGCATGGTACCCATAGAAAATTTTTAAGCCTCCTCCATTCACTTGTTTGACTTGCAAGACTTTACAAATACACGAAAAACTCAGTACAGTTGAAAAAATATCACAAGCATTTTTAAGAACTCTAAATTGTGACTGGAGAGGTACAAATTTTCTGGTATTTTAACTGTTTCAGCTGTCCTGCTTCATAAAAAGTATCTAAAATTATAATTTTATTTTTATAATTAAATGGTAATTAATTTATTATTTATTTATAATTATATTTTATAATTAAAATCATAATTACAATCACAAAAAGTAACAAGAAGAGACTATTTATTTGTGGGTTCCCCCCCCTTCGTATTAAATGAGTAATGAAAACTTTCTTGCAGGTTAAAGACACCTTATTCCATTAGAAAAAGACAATTTCATTAAAGAATAAACAAGTCCGAGATCTCAGCATACTTGGTTTGGAAAAGAAAAACTAGACACTGAACTGTAGATGTTTGTCTCATTTGAGTAGAGTACAGACCACGTTATACCTAAGCTGTATCTCTGAAGCTACAATACCTACATTTTAAAAATTTATAAACAAGCATTATGTTGTGGATGGATGGATGGATGGATGGATAGATGGATGGATGGATAGATAGATAGATAGATAGACAGATAGATAGATAGATAGACAGATAGATAGATGTATACACAGAAAAAAATTTCCTGTAAGAATTCAACTACATTTGAATGTTACCATTTAGAGAACTCAAAAAACGATGTTACTAAAAGAAAAATTATCTTTCATGTTTAAAGGAAAACCCCCTGTATTTTTTCTAGATTGCACCCTTTGAGTTCCAAAAATTCAGTTGTGACTCCCTTAAAGGGGCAGAGTAAATATAATTCCAGCCATATGAACTAAAGATCCTTGGAAAATATATGGGATCTATAATCATTCTTCTCCATGATGTACAGCTTCAGTCAATTAATTCTCCAGATTTTGTAGTCCTGACTGGAGAAGTATGTGTGGAGCTGTGGTACTTCAGCAGGGAATGGCTTATGCATTCTGAATATCTTTCCCACAAGCTTGAGAATCAAAAAGGTAAGCATGCAGAATTTACAACATTTCCTCTATTTTCATAACTTTCACCTGGTTTCTCAGAATGAGTATATCTAGATTGCATCTCTACCTGTACAATAATTTGAAACAATATAAAACATCAGCACTGCAATCACACATGAGTAGAATCCTTTGCTCACTAAGTTCAAATAAATTTTGTTATTCAGAATAGGGACATCACACCAAGCAATGGCAGTAAACATAATACTATGCATGACACAGACACAAAGAGCTTAAATGACTTTGGTCAAGGTCACAACAGAATTGCAGGTTGGATTCTCTAGCGCATGCTATTTCAAACAAACAGAACACCCTATTTGTCAGTAAATAATGCAGTTTGCCACAAAAAAAATATTGCACTGTTTATTGCTTTTGTGACTTTACAAGTTATTTGTATATATTTAGCATACTTTTGTTGGTATACTAAAACCTTCACTCCAGTGTTCTATACTACCAAAAATGCTACTGCCACATACCTCAATAACAGAAGAGTGCTAGGGTTGATCCTACTAAAACCATGGTAACAGTATTGTAGTCTAAATTTTTATTTTACTTAAAAAAAAAAAAAAAAAAAATGAAACCGATAGAACGTGGAATTCCTGGTACAGACTGTTGTGTCTCGTGCAGATACTAGACCAGGACACAGCATCTCCTTCTTGGCCTAATGTGCCAGATGTGATTTTCTAAAAATCAAGAGAAATACTCCACAACATCAGAAATACAATCACTGAAGGACAACTGTGTCCTGCTGTGGTACACTAACAGAGTCAGCAGGTCTTCTGCCTCCCAGCACACAAGGAATAAGGAAGGCAACAGATGTGATCTGCTTGCAAGGAGAAAATACCACTCTAAAAGCAGTATTATTAAGAATTATCATGCACGGTTTTTGTAAAATCCTTGTAAGTTTGGGAAAGGAAGAAAATTAATGCAGAAGGTGTTACTGAGAGCTGACAAGTATCAATGTGTTCAATTAACTAAATGTAACATATAATTTGCCTTTGAACACCTTGGAAAGAATCTACTGCGAAAGACTGCAATTTAACATCAAAGTTTAAACAGCCAGGGTTACAATTTTAGAAACTCATTAGTCTGAAGGTGTATCATGATTTTCTGAAAAGATGAATGATTAAAAACAGAGTCAAAAACAAAAGACATTTGGGCATGAATACTTGATCTGAAATCTCAGTTAAATTTTAGGGAATGTTGTATCTCTGATTTCAGACTGTGAGAATCTTTGCCAATCACATCCACTGCATTCTTTTTAGTAAAAAATAATAAGAGGTCACCTTTAACCCAAAGAATTAGAACATCAAGTACCTTCTTTATGAAATGCAATGAAAAGATTCATTGTTTTTATGAGAAGGTTATTACTTAATGTAAATATTTTGCAAAGTTGTTTTCCACATGCACTTCTGCCTGCCCAAAAAACGCACAGTCCAGCTCCTGAACTGACACTAAGGTCACGTATATATTCTGGACAATTCTAAGGTAAATCCAGTGAAACTAGAGTGTCTACAAACTGGTAAATCCATGTTATTCAATAACAACAAAGAATGCAGTGACTGAAGAACACCGAATACAGATTAATGTCATCCTTCCGTAGCTACCAAAAGCAAGCCTGAAGCTTGATGGCTGCACTTCCAAACAGCACCTGCACCAGAGCACATTCCACATTCTCCTACCCCCTGAAAGCCCAGCAGTTGGTAAGGTATATGTTACAAACAAACTCCTGGCCAAGTTTCTCCCTCAGGCGTACTGTAGACAACTACTGAATTCAAAACAAAGCAACTGACCCTGCTGGCACAAATACCTTATAACCAAAACACCTTCCACACTCTGCTGTACTTTTTGCTAGAGCTGACCAAGAGCTTCTCTCCTTCAGAACTCATGTCTTTCATCCACCCTGTATGTGGTAGAGGTGACAGCCAAAAAAAGGAAAACATGCTCAGCCAAAATCCTCCTCTCCTTGCAAGCAGCAGTAAGTCACAATGGGACTAAAATGATGTTTCTTCCTTCTACATAAAATTCTTCAATTTAACTCTAATACATCAGCTGAGGAAACAACGTATTTTGACTCTTTGATGCTTTATTTCATTAAAAAATATCCAGACCATATGGGACAACTAAAATGCAGACTGGCTCCTGGTTCTTTCTGTTAACTAAGACAGGGTACTCCTGCTAGGTGTCTCTTTGTTTATTAAAAAAGATAATGGATTTTACAGATAATAATTAGGCACTGGTTAAAGTCTTACTTTAAAAAATGACACCTTCATATCACAGAATTGTTAACTACAAAATAATATATCAAGAGTCAGCACTTTCTTCCTGAATATGGATTTTCATGGCAGATGCTAACAACTTATGAGATCACCAGGTTACAGGTTGAACCATACAGGTTTTGACAGCTGACTCCCAAACTTTTAAAGATTTTTAGTCACATTTCTGTTTAACTGTTTGCTCTACTGTGCAATGACCAGAAACTCACTACTTTAAAACCCTGTCCTTTTATCTTTCCTGGTCTGCTGTTGAGTTTTTCCTACACAAGAAACACCCAACCAAAGATAAAAGGATTTAAAGATAAAAGAAATAAAATCAAAGTTCAGCTGCTGTGCTAAAGCAGCAAGATACAAGTGTTTCATCATATTCTAAAATGAAAATGCATGTGTTAGTAATGCCTTGGGTAAAATCACTAATTTTTGCTTTAACTGAAAGGAACTATATCCTGTCTTCTTGAGGTATGGTCTATCTCAAGGATTCAAGGCCAATGCAGAAAGGTAAAGTCCAAAGGGAAAAATAAAAAATTAAAAAAACAACAAACAAACAAACAAAAAAACTACAAAAAAGAGAGGGCCAGTCAAGCTGGTTGGTCTCACTGGAGGCTGGGAGGATCATCCATTCATATCTGGAGAAAACATATCTGGACAAAATACCACTAGAGCATGGCAAGAGGAGGGAATACAGCAGCACAAAGGGAGCTGTGGAGAACAGACCTTTACTGCCTCGCTCACTCCTGCATGGCCAGCAACAGCTCTTTTGGTGTCTTACTGAGCTAGTCAGTATCCTAATGTTTAGTCTAGTAGTCCACTAAATTCCAGCTTAAGATAACCTGATGCAAAAGAGGGATCACAGCATTACAGGCAAGAAAACTAAAGAACAGGTGTAGTAAGTGAATGCCCTTGGATTGCAGAGCTGCTTGTGGAAAAGCCAAGTTTTAGTTTAGTCTAGTCCCAGCCTTATAGAAAATCCTGATCTTTGAAAAATTAAGTCCATTTATCCAGTCCTACACATAACTTGCAAGTCCCGGGTTTTAAACTCTTTCTGCCCTGTACTCCAAAACTGCCTACAACTCAGGATGCTCTCAATGCAGCCAGTCTAATGAGACAAAACAAATGTTATGGAACTACATTTGTATCTATTCAAGTTCATAAGTATTAAGACATTCTTTAACATGACCAATGGCCTAATTTATAATGTCATCAAAAAAAGAAGGACTGATGAACAATGTATCATTGCACACCTATGCCTGGGACACACAATCTTGAAGTCTAGCATATTCGCAATATGAATCCCCATTCACTTCTTATTAAATGAATACTTTTTTTACACTTTCAGCTGACCACATTTGTCTTAAAAGACCACATTAACACTAATCTTAAACAAAAATCTTCTGTTCTGCAGTTACAGATTGAATAATTATTGTATATGTATTAGAATAGGTTTTATTATTTTAAAGACAGCATACACTGGTTTTTACTGCTATTTTCACATTTTAAGTATTCTTTTGCAAGTCATAAATATTTAGTTAATTCATGGAATAATTAAAATTTTTAAAAACAACCCCCTCCTACTAACAAAAAAACCAAAACATTGCAAAACCAATTTTCAGGCCTGTATACAATTCCAGATACTGATACTTAAGTTTGTACCCAAGGCTCATGCCAACAACTTGGCATGATTTGCATGACTACAAAGGAAGATTAAATCATTTTAGCCCCATCATTAAAGGATTTTAAGCTAATGCAAGCCCACTGGCTTCCACAGATTCTGAACCAGGTTTCAAACCAGGCTGTAGCCTCACAGCACTGACACCCTCTGTTTCTGTGTGCTCTTATCCTATTCAGGTACCTGCTACTCTGGAACATTGCACCTTCCTAGTGATTGGGAATGGGTCTCTTGCTGTCAAGCTTGGCAACAGAGGATACACTTAAGCACCGTATACAAAGTACAGAAAGAGAGTAATGTACAATGCCAGGCTGTTCCTCACCAAGGAGGTGAGATTGCAGCACCAGTACTGAGCACGGTACCTGCACACACCTGGCAGGGGCACAGCTTCACTGACCTGACCAGACAGGGCACTTGGGGGTCCCACCACCAAACCTACATGAACATACATTGCCCTCCATGAGTGAGACCGCAGAGGCTCTTGCCTCAGGCTTCTCCACTTGAGGAAGGGAGTACATAGGGAAAACAAGCCAGCTAGCAGGGTGTAATTCCTGGCTGGGCAGTGTTCTCAGCACAAGCTGTCAGCACAGCCAGCATCCATCAAAACTGAACAGTTCGGCTTAAACTGCTCTAGGAACACATGAAGGCATCATCTGCATCTGAACACCACTAGCCTTCAGAAGTGTTTAGCTCCCTTTTTCCCCACTAGAAATTACTATATTTATTAGCACTGCAGTATCATATGTATAAGTATTACTCTTGGACACCACTGTGCTGAGCAGTGTGCAAACACAGTTCAAAGACAACCCCGACCCAGAAGCCTGGAACCTAAATAATCCAAGATACTTGTCCAACTCGCATAGCACTGATGCCTTTAATACTCAATATATTTCAATTCAGCGAACCACTCTTGTGGAAAGCCACAGGAATTTTGCCAGTGGATTTCTCATTTATCACAGAACCAGACTTATAAAGAAATGTTGGATATCAATCTGGTTTAGAGAGAAAAAAAAACACCCTGCAAATATACTCATGTTCTCTCAACCAGAAATGTTCTAGATTAATCAGTCCAAGCCCCAAACTAGTATAATGTCACTGTTTTGGGTAACACAAGTGTAAATGATGACACCACACCAATACTCAGTACTTGTAAGTGATGCTACAAATCACTTACTATCTCCAGAACAGTTGTCGTAAAAACTATAGCTGATTCTGAACTTTTCAAGGAAAAAAAAACTACCCAAGCAAGAAAAATCTGCTATTGAGACAATAAACTAAAAGGGTAAAATCACAGAAAAGGAAAATAAGGAACATAAAATATTGAAAAAGCACCTCCTCATGTTTCCTGCCATAAAACCACTAATTCCCTTGAACTGCGCAATTCCACAACACTTTCTATATCCTCATATTGACCTCAAAAATTTGAATTTTTAGGACTGAATTGTAAATTCCCAATAGAAGCCACTCTTCAATATCAAAGGCTAGAGTTCAGCCAGAATATTGGAAGCTTATTCGCAGTGAAGTAATAATGGTCTATACTCCTCAGTTTCCCCAAGAAAAAAAAGAAAACCAGAAGAAAAGCTTAAATTCAAATATCAGGGTGCACTTTTGAAAAATGTTAAACTATTGGAGCAACAAATTCTTATTTGAAGTGACAAGATAATTATTTTTGCTTCAGTATGACCCTATTTTATAAAGATTGCTTTTGGCATACTATGGCAAATAGCTTTTTACTCATTTTGAAGCAAAATATTCTGTTTAGTTTAAAATGCTGGCCAAAACAGGGAGGAAAAATGTAATTATCAAATCTAAAAATATGACGACCAGAATATGTAATTTTGGATCCAGTAATGAAATAGAGATTAAAAAATCCATAAATTACTTTCTTATCTGAAAGAATTTGGAGTGCATTCAACCATTCTTACTAATCAGAACAAAGACTGTTCTCTTAATCATGTTTTATAGATTCAAGATTAATAAAAAAAAAAATCTTTTTATCCTTGGAAGCAGGTAAGTACTGCCCTGTAAGTACTTTTGTTCTTTTTAGACTTTTCTCTTTAGAGAAATAGTTTCAATTTTGCTCACCATTTCTGAACTATACATGAGCTGTTCCACTTCATTCAATTCTACAACAGATACACATATAAGTCCTTTGTAAATAAAAGGGAATTTAACCTAAGAAAATTTTCCTTGCTCTAGTTAATCTGAAAGACAGATTTTTTTTCTTTCTTTCTTTAAGGAAGTAGATTTTTTTTAACTTTTTGTCTTTTGCACTCCCTTCCTCAAAGTTGAGTCTGCTATTTTTGGGCTACAGAAATACTGATCTTCTTTGGCTTGATACATTTTTGTGAAGGAATGACTATATCCAGTGACACTTCATCAGTTATTGCTACTTTCCATATTTATAAAGATTATTCTAATAATCTAAACAAACTGAAGAGTATTCCTACTTATATTCCCAAAGTTCATTTGCTGAGAACACATAAAGAGCATTTTGAAAGGGGAGGAAACTATGAATTTAAAAGAACGGCAAACTCTGCATGCATTAGAACAGGTGCATCTACTTCCTCCCTTAAATATACATAACTGTTTTGTTTTCAAGCAGCAAAAGAACACATTATTTAGCTATTACTCCTTCTGGATACATCTAGAAAAAGAAGTATTTAATTTAGATCAATTGCTCTTTTTCGCATGTGGGATATGCCTGCCAGACATTTACCAATGTACTCCTGTGAATAGATTCCCTTGTTGCCTTCATTGTGGGATAAAATAATGGATCTGATGGCCTATTTATAACTTTTGCAACAAAAATGCGATTGGTTACATGTGTTTTTAGTTATTAATTGCTTTGAGATGTAAATATCATAGAACAGTAACGTAATATTTAAAGTTAAGCTACTCTCAGTGTGCAAAACCCAGGAATTAAGACTCACAGGCAGAGAACCATTCATTCACAGCACAGGTGCAAGTCAGGATGATGACAGGTCATCATTGCTTATTGTTGTTTTGAATATTTACCTTTTAATGTTTGCCGCCACTGAAGAAACCTGACTGCCAGTAGCACATTCTAGTTTCAGTGAGCTGTGAGCCAAGGGAAGGTAAAGGACCATGATAAACAGCCAGCACTGTCTACACACAAACACTATTTAAGCTGTTGACAGTCATGAGACTGAAAAAAATAAAAATCATATGTCATTGCTTCTGACCTTCGGAGCCTAAAAATAGCCTTAAAATTAAACATCCAGGCTTGGTTTGTTGATGGTGGGTTTTGTTTCCTTTTATGTTGGGGTTTTAGTGGGGTTCTTTGGTTGCTTTCTTTTTAAAACTAAGAATCTTGACACTGGCACTGCAGAGAATGCGAAAAGCAATTTCCATTAGAAGGTGGTCTTGTGAATATGCATGCAACTTACAACATCAGATAAGGTCCTCAAGACAAGCAAAGAACTGAAAAACATACTTAGAGGAAATCAGATAGCTAAGAAACACTTTTTCCTTCATGAATTACAACTGAAACTGTCAGTGTATCCACTAGCTTGTATCAAATGAATCTTTAACATTTGCCTCCCAGTTGTCAGGTGTGAGCTGCTTACTGGAAACTTTGTAATGGTATCATATTTCCAAGAAAGGAGGCAGACATTTATTTGTAGAAAACAAGAATGAGAGAAAGCAGAAAAAGATTTCACCATCACATGCAGATGGGATTTTGCATATGTGTGTGTTTTTTTGTTTTGAGTTTTTGCTAAAACAAGGAGAGAATACAGAGCAGAAACTGAGAAGAGGGAGAAATGTTGACTAAAACAAACTGTTCAAACTGAACTGATTTCACTGCCAGAAGTTAAAGAGACAAACAAATAGAACAACAAAAGGTGCCAAAAAGTGTGCCCTATGTGGAAAAAGAAAATCCAGCTCTGTTCTCAGCTCTTCCCTGCAAATCCACACAAACACCAGGCACATGATATGATCTGTTCTAGACATACAACAGTTTAATGTGGGCATTTGTGGTTCATACTGCTAGGTACACAGGCACATTATACCTGTGTGTGTAGTAGGAAGACAATATTGCTTCTTCCTTTACATAAAAAAACCCGAGCAGATCATAAAGAGTGGCTACCTTCCACATGACCTAGAAAAGCAACCCACTTCTCACAGAAGGGATGCTCATTCAACAGAAAAGAAGAAGCAAACTTGCCAGATCTTCAATGACGTAATGCTAAATATATGTACTTTATTTTTCTTGAGAAACCAAACTTTTTCTTTTTAACTGATATAAACAAACTGATGTCCATGCACAGATCTATTTTCAGTAACAACATGTGTATGGACAACTGCAAAAATTAATCTGCTTCTTGGGCTCATAATTCATATAAGAAAGTAACATACTCATGAGTGTTCTAGATTTCTGGTCCCCAGAGATGTTATGAACACAAACATCATTTGAGTTTGACCTAATAAAAAATTTATATTTTCATTATGAAGCCTACACATGACATTTAGCAATACACTGCTACTGGCAGTGAGAAGGCAGATGTTGCAACCCATGCAATGGAATCTTCCCCTCAAAGCAGACATTACGTATACAGCGACACCTCATGCTTTTCCCACCTTTACCTTCCAAATTCCCTTATCTAGATTACTATGCAGCCCTAGCAACCCATTTATACTCAGATGGCTGTCCACCACCATTATCTGTACCATGTTCTGCCCTCATACATGACCTTAAACTGCAATCATGGAAAATACCTTGCTCACCAACCCAAAGCGTCACTTGCTATAATTAGCATTCTAGGAGCTAACTATATAGTCATTAAGGCACAAAGAAAGACACATGTCCTGTCTTAGTTCAGTGTATATCAAGTGACCAGTCAGATGACCATTAATGTAGTAAAGTCTTTATTCAGACAGTCAACTTGCCTGGCTTAACCCATGACCTGTCTCCACAGGTACTCTTTCAAGAGATGGATAATGCTGCTCTTTCATGTTACCTTCCTCACAATGAAATGTGGGCCTTCCAATCTCCCTTGCTATTCCCAGGATTATCTGCAATAATAAAAAACTAACTTTGAATAGAAGAATGGTCTGAATATCAGGCTGTCATTCAGCAGCAACAGCTTTTGCTGAGCAGACACAACTCCACAATAAAGGATACAGCCTCCTGTGACTTCCCTTCTCACTGAGAACATGGAACAGAAAGAGAATCTTTCCTAACCATTCCAGAATCTTAATATTTTAATCTATTCTGTATTATCACCATCATCTTGTTCCAACACAAAGGAAATAGTGCTAATGTAAACTCTTATGTAATGCTACTATGCAACAGAGTGATGCAAAGAAACAGCTAACACCATCAAATTTTATTAATATAAATCACCCCTTATCAAACCAAAGCTATCAGGCTGCTGCCTAATTCCTAATTTCTGTTAGAGATATCAAAATTCATTATGTTTTCATATATAGTGTCAAGTGGAATAGTAAACATTCCTAATAACAGAATTTATTTTCAGGATCATTTTGTGTACATAAAAGAATCTACTTTTTTTTTAAAAAAGGTTCCCTTTAGTTAAAAGTAAGAAAAAAAATCCAGAGCAGCTGGAAATAAAAGTGTACCTTAGTGTAAACTAAACTTTTAACATCTAAGCAATTCAAAGCCATAAAGACCTTGTGAGACATCTTCTGAGGACTGTGATTTCTACACAACAGAAATTAAGTGGCCATTTTTGTCCTTTCTCATGATAAATGGCTATTTTATCTGCCTCCAACTATGCAAAAAAAGGGGATGTTTAACTTCAGATGGCAGAACATTAAGAGCATTCCAATCTGTGGGGTTTTGAGGTTTTCTTCTGAGAACTTCTTCTTACCACACACTTCTATACGGACTATGGATCTAAATGGTTTTGAAGAGCTGACTAGTAACTGGAATCCAGGGTCAGTATCTTGTGTGGCAAAATACTTACACACTCCCTCAAGGGAAAACTGGAGGAAAAACACACAAAACTGGCTGTGAAGCTAGCATGAATGATTCCAAAGCCAAAATATATTCCTTTCAATGTTTCTGAAACATAAAATTAACTTTTTTTCCTTTTTTTAAATATGAATCTTGGACTGGGATCCAGTGACAGAAGGCAATTATGCTAGAGCTATATTAACCTAGTACTCACTTCTATATTTAACTTGCTTTTAGTTGCACTGTGTTGTGTTTCAGTTTTAGAGGAGTCTGTGGCTATTCAGCCTACTGTCCAAACTATTACAGTCAATTCAAGGACAGCAACTGCAAATTAAAATGTGGAAAATCAATTACCAACTCAACAGAGAGTTGAAGAAAATTCAGCTTTTTGCAACCCTGACTTCAGTATACCTAACCAAATAAATAATCTTCCCAAGACGACAGTGATGCAGAAGTGTGTCACTTTCTAAATATAAATAAGACAAAAGAGAAAATCAACACTTTATGGGAGTCTTGTCGTCACTCTCCTGACTGGAAAATGAGTGAGGTGGTCTTTGTTTCTTTTATTTTTAATATTACTTATATACTATAGATTCTTGTTCTGCAATGTGTATACTAACAAATAAGTATGTTTTAAACACATGTATCAGACAGTAGCAAATATTTTTCAGTAATTTTCACTGGGTTGTACTAGCTTATTTTGAATGCACGTGTATAAAAAACATTAGTAAAAAAATTATTATTTCACCATCATCATCACCACCACCACCATCATCATCACTATCTTTAACCAGTTACATGTAATGATGACAGCAATGGAAGCTGATGTTATTCAGAGCCCCTTCACAACTGACAGTTTGGGAAATGCCTGAGTAGACACCCAAGAATTCCTGAGCAGCAATTGTATTGAAAGAAAACTGGTGGGAAGAGAAGTGAATAATGTGAGATAAAGAGGAAAGATTTTGCAGAAGTAAGTTACATCTGAAATAAGAACATGCTTATGAAAATATAGCTACTATAGATGGAGTCAAAATCCAGGGTACTCCTCCGCTGCCACTATGGGGAATATTCTGAAACTGTAATTTGTCATTCTTAATACAGTATTTTCAAAATATTCTTTAACTATTAGTATAGCTGTAATATGAGGAAACAATATTGATACAAAGCAATTTTAACAATTAAACTACTAAAACACGATTTCTACAGTTATTTTGTAAAAGCAGATATTTTTTCTTATAACAAGTTGAAAAGGAATGCAAGGAGTTAAAAAAATGCAATGGTATTTGATTTAACTGCTGAATTGAATCATTTAGCTGTCCCAAGTAACTCCCCTAAACTGATTCTAAAATGGACAGACATGGAAAGGAATAGGAAAAGCAAAATGGTCAACAAACAGCAGCAGAAATGCCTTAAATATGTTGATGATTTTCCACCTTAAGGAAGGAGAAATCCATTCCAGGATCTAAGAGCCGTCTGAGGCATTTAATCTTTTACAGAGAATCATTCAAAATTATCTTCTTAGAGTTAACCAATTTCACATTCCTAAGCAATCCTATCCAAACAGAAGCCCATTTCTTTTTTTCTTGAAGCTATGTTTGAGAACTTCAATTTCAAGTTGATTTTCAAATTTTCATTTTCAATTGAAAGCCATTTGTTCTGCACCTACACTGAAGTCCGTGGTAAAGGGAGGTTGGAAAACTAGCTGAAATTGAAAATTTGACTCTCAAATGCACTTCTGATTTTCACTGGAAGGAAGAGTTATATTACTGTGAGTATTCTTCCAGTTCCCCTTTAATGACCTTGCCAACTCCTCAACTGCATTTTGAACTCTATTTTTTTTCAGCACAATAAAACTCAACTTACCCATTGCCCCCCATGCATTTTCACTGGCTATTTTTTCTACCTTATCCTCACTACATTTATCTTACAAAGAAAATAAATGAAAATTGGTATAAATGTAGAATATTAACAATTACTCTTAAAGGTATTTTGTGGTATCTGTCCACTGTGTTGAATTTATCAGCACACCGAAATCAAATTTTAGTGCTACAGCATATAGTGGGGCACAGATCTCTTTGCAGATGTCCTTCAGATTAAGAGGCAAATCACTCCTGACAAAGTTTGTCACAGAATACAACCCAACCAACACTCAAATTATCAAGGACTAGGGAGTTTCATTCCAAGAAATGTTTAGGTCCTCTGAATTCAAAATTTAGGAGACAAAGCAGGAGTGAAAAATAGAAAGACGAACAGAAAGAACTGAACAAAAAAACCAACCTTACCTTTCACAAGCTCGGACAGTCCATGCAGCAATTATCCATAACGAGATACTAAAAACCAACAGTACAGTTCCTGGACATATTGTCATTAGAGTCTTCATAACAAAACGGGTATTGAAGTTTATCTTATTTAATGCTCCAATGCTTCTAGATGAGGCATCAGTGAAAAGTTTGCTATGCAAAAGCATAACTCTGGCAATAAGATATAGTCTTAAGAACATTGGTATAGATAAAATAATATCCACATCAGCTGTTGTTGTGGACGGAGCATAAGAAAAGGCGAGCCGGGCTGTCCATGTGAATGTGTAATTCCCAGGTATGGGATGTATAGCACACACCAGTATTTCCAAGCAGATAAAGAAAATACGCTCATAAGTCATGGCTATTCTCCAGTCATCTGCTCCATTGTCCACCATGAACAACTGAAATAATAAAATATAAGGTTAACTTTAGTACATCGTTTAGAAAATTGTTATAATTCTATTTTAAATTACCATAGTTTTCTATGCTGTCAAAGACCACCAAAAAACAAAAAAAAACTCATCACAGAAAATGATAATATTACATCAATATGAAAGGAAACATAACTCGGGTTAAGACAAAAAGAATTTTTAATATACTATTTTTTAAACTGCATATGAAACTGAATTTTCATTCACTATTAACTAAGAATTCCTCATATTTTTTAATTGTAATCTTCTGCTTAAAAAACAGTCTGGACCTATTAAGCCTTGTCCATTCAAAATCAATTGTTTACTCTAAGTTCATAAAATTGAGAAGTATTTAACTGTTTTCTGAATAGATAACTAAATTACAAATTAAAAAAAATTTCTTAAGATCCCTGTTAAGCTTCAGCCAAGGTGGTATTATAGCTTCTGTAGAAGTATCCAAGCTTTCTTCAAGGCACTGATACTGATCAATGGAAGATAGAAAATTACATGAGAAAGTGCACAAAGACTCAAGGGGGTATCTCATGGTGAAAATATGAAAAAAAATAGCCACCAAATATCAGGGTAGCCCAACCAACCAGGTGATTTCCACTAGCAGTGAAAAATTAAATGCACATATTGGCTGTTGCACAATCAAGGTGTTCAACTTGTCATCCAGGAACAAAGGTACTAAAATATTTCACACTGTTTAGAAAATATGTGCCTGATGATTTAATAAATAAAGAGGTAATCAAGCAGTACTTGTCAATGGTTGAGAGTAGAGATATGCAAGACCTTTCAAATAGACTTTTATTTATGAAGGAACATAACTCATTTGTACAAAGAAGATACTATTCAGACAGAAGACTTTCCCATCATTTCAACTACAGTTGTAATCTTAAAAAAAGCTGTTCAGTAAACAAGAGGAAAAAAAATACTTTTGCAGAATCTTTAAAATTAGATTATTCAAAAATGATGGGTGACAAGGCAAAGTACATCATGCATTCCCTAATGTAAGAAAGGTATTTTCACAATACTAAACACTACATAAACATCAAAAGCCATTCATCTGAACTCTTCTTTGCCCCTTTCCTTCTTTCAAAAGTTTAAAAATACAAGCTTGATTTCCCTGTATGTGTTTTTAGTGACCGAAAAACCTCTCCACATTCTCCTCACAATACCTTCAGTTTGTCTTCCACGAAAGAGCTCTACTGAAACTGTTCAGAGAAGTGACAATCACAAATTAACTCTATTGCTGTTGAACTGATACTAAAAGAAATAAAGTTAACCACAGTAAGGAACACAACAAACCAAAATAAATTTCTGTCTTTGTGGATCTGGTTTTTATCCCTTATGTTCTTTCTCTTCATCTTATTACACAGGATGTTGGTGACAAAGTTTCGGCCCTGGGAATGGCTGCAGTGATGGGGTCAGCAAGAAGCAGTCAGGGTTGCTCTGCAATGTACCCACTGCAGGACAAAGTTGAGTTCGTCAGTGAAGCAGGTGGTGCTTCTGTGGAAGCGTAGTTAAGAAAGGGCAAAACATGGCCCAGGAAGTGAGAAGTAGAAGAAAAAAATGCGAGAAAGAACACTGGAAATTCTAACGTCAGAGAAAAAGAAGAGGGAGGAGGTGCTCCAGGCATGGAACAGAGACGAATCCATGGAGAGCAAAGATCATGATAAAGGAGGCAATTCCCTGAAGCCCATGGAGATGACCACTCCAAAGCAAGCTGGATATTTTCTGAAAAAACGCTCACTTGTAGAGAGCTCACGCTGCAGCAGATTCTCCTTAGAAGAAAAAATGCTCATATAAGTCCCATGCTGAAGCAGATTTATCCTGAAGGGCTGAAGATCATGGAGAAGGACCCACACAGCAGCACAGAAAAAATGTGAGGAGAAAGGAGTGGGAGGGAGGAACCATCGTGGACAGACTGCCATTCCCCATGCCCCCTGCACCTCTCATGGAGGAGAAGACACAGGAGCTGGAAATGAAGATGTTGAGCCTGAGGACAGGGGCGTGGGGCAGCATATTTCTTGCCATCCTATTCTGCTTTAAAACGCCAATGAAGTAAATTGATTTTCCCCAAGTTATGCCTGTTTTGCCAGCACCAGTAACTGGTAAGGGTTCTCTCCATCTTTATTTCAACCCACAAACTTTTTCATCTTATATTCTCTCCTTGTGCTGTTGAAGAGGGAGAGCAAAAGCACAGCTGGGTGGGGCTCTAATAGCGGGCCAAGGTCAATCCACCACACGTACATATAGTTCTTATCTCCACTGCAATATTTTTGAAGACAAAGTCATACACCGTTGAATTAAGCTAAAGGACCGCTCTGTAAATTCAATGTATGCACCATGAGCACGTACAGTTTCTTTTACCTCTGGTCACTCTGCAAGCTACAGACACTAGATATGTGAATTGATACTGGAAGGCCAATTTGTGTTTGTCTGTATGTCTGTCTAACCAAAACAGTGCAAGTTTGCACTTAGCAAATGCACTATTTGGTATGAAGGGCCAAACTTCCAAAGTACTGTAAACCTCCAGTGCATTTAATTCTTGTGATTAGCCTATAAATGCTGTCAGTCAGAGCATAGAAGTGTTACATCAGTCATGAAGAAATCTAGATATTCAGAACACCCAGAATACAGATTAATAGTAACCAGGGTGACTGAAAATATATAGATAATATCAGATCTCTCAAACGCTGGGTGGGTTTACAGAGAAAGGAATAAATTTATAATGGTTTTAAGTATTTCAATTTGAAGATACATATCAAATAAATGTCAAAGTGGCAGTGCTACGAAGTTTCAATATCTGCTGAGAAAAGAAATGGTCTTTTCTCCTCCCTTTGTATATACACTTCTCATAGATTTCAAAAAGAATTCTATACATAGAAAGGCAATTCAAGAAAAATTATACCTTCAGTACTGATTCAATTTAACGGATGAGAATGGAAGAATGTTGAGTTAAACACAGGCATTAAAATTTGATCTTGCCATTTTCATAGCAGATAATGCTATTTTTTGAGTAATTTTTTTTATGTATGGAATACATACTTGATAACACAGTGACCTGTCAGCAGAAGAAATCCCAACATGCAACACAGAGGGAAATTTCTCTGCAGTTCTCAGTGGAATGGGTTATGCTTATGGACACAGAAGATGTCAACCTCCTGCGACCTTAGCTGTGACAATTTCTCCTAAGAAAACTAATATTTTAAAGCAGTAATATCGTAAGTTGTCATATAATGAGATTTAGGAGGTAAAAACATGAAAGGCAGAAAACACCAGAAGTCACAAAGACACAGATCCAGTAAAAACATTTCTATTTCATAACAATATTAATGTTTCAAAATCCCATTTATGAGGATGACTTCATTACAGTTCTTTGCCTAGGTTCAAACCATGATGGATATCAAACACTCCAGAACATGAACAGGCCTCAATTACATGCTATGAATAACAATTAAGTTTGGACATTAAAAAATGACACAGAAATTAGGACAAGATTTCATGTACATTTGACATACTTGCAAATTATGCAATCTACTTAATGCAAGCTTCAGTAATTTGGAAGAGATAGAGGTATTTGTGCATGCCTCTGCGCTTGGCTGTGTACATTTCCACTCCAGAAAGCGAGGAACATAAATGAAGAGAGAAGAGCACAATTCAAAGGGTATGTATGCACACACTTGGTTGATTTCAGTCAATCTGGCTGTAATAACCATGCATTAATTTCAAGATACTACTCCTCATCTGGATGGAGAATGATGCTAGCAATAAAAAGTGAATGTAATAAAAGAGTGATCAAACCTTCCTGTAGATTTGAGTCATGCACTTCACACAGAAGGACAAACTTGAGTCAAGGTCACGTATGTTATGCCTATTTATCATTTTCAAATTTTTTGTAATTATTCACAGCTAAAATCAAATGCAAGTACTTCATCAGTGTACTGCAAGGTTCTCTAAATACATAACTCTCATATACTTTTACTATGTCTCCACTTTGTGTGAAAAATTCTGAAGTTATTTTCACCAGGAATTATGTAATGTATTTCTAGCATGTTGTATGTGAACATAAGACATAGAATCAATCTTTAACTTCAAATAAACTTGGTATTTGTAATGCCCCACTTTAAAAACATAAAAATAAATATGACAGATATTTATATAGATGGGTATGGGTATATTTACGTAACACTTGTGTGTTACACAGTTACATTCATACTACACAAGACAAAAAAACCAGAAAAGCATTCTAAACAGACAGATTGCACACAATGACAAATTGGATCAGAAACTCCCTGAAAGAGAGAAACAGAAGGAGAGAAATTAATTTACTAAATGTTGGTGAATGCAAAGAAAAAGAAAAAGAAAACTAGTCATAATTTAAAAATGCCTTCACAGGCTAAAGAACAAATCTGAGAACTGTATAACTACCCTGTTGTAATACTGTGGGGATATATTAATACAGGAGTAAAAGGGAAGCCATAAACAGTGATAAAGTGGCATCAGCAGTAGTGCTGGAAGCATTCCTTGGAGAAAGGAAATCAACTTTACTTACAAGCAAATTGTTGTAATTGTTTTATTTAAGAACACAAATTAAAAACGGTTAAATACTGGAGCCACTTAAATCTTACAAAAGAACTGATAGGACTATGATTTTGAGTAGCAAAATATAGCCTCTGGCATTGATGACTTACCAGAATTTTTGACCCAATATTCTTTCTATAGTGTGTGGCACACAAAATATCATTTACACAATCAAAAAAAAAGAAAAACATGGTAGACTAAAAGATACTCCTTTTGTCTCACTACTCCAAAAAGCCAAGTTACTGTCCCACAGCATTCATTAAATTAAAATTATTTAAAACCATTTTCAAGTCATGACAGGAGATTGCCATCTGAAGCCTTTAGCACAGATGCCTCTAACCAGGAGATGGAAATTACTTTCCTACGTCATCGGAAGGCATGTAATCAAATGGTCGGCAAGTTACTCAAAAAGCTGTTGACCTTGGAGAGCCTACAGTAGCTCCTGGAAGTGGCTGTACTCCTCATCCTAAGTACAATGCCACAGATTAGACATGTTAGTGGGCTTAATACATACGTAAAGTCATGAGGCATCAAACTCCTTCTGTACATACAAAGCACAGAAGGCAAATAATAGACATTTCACAAAATGACATGAGGGATTGGCTACCTTTTATTTGCCAGAATGTTTCCCACATCCAGAATTAAAACCAAACTTTCTAGTAGGTCGCTAGAAATGGATCCACAAGGTCTAGCTATCTACCAAATGAAACATGCTTAGTTCATTCAAATGAGGAAGCCAGACTGCTTTATTACTTACACATGTATACTAGCATACACACACATATCCCCCTTCCACCCATAAACATCCCAATTCAAACAGAAGATTTTAGAAGTCTGGTACTTAGTTTCAGCAAAAAGATTATTTTTTGTATACCAAATTTAAATTTGACATCTCTGTGCAAAATTAGTTTTTTATAATGATTAATATTTTGCTATAAATAAAGCATGTATGTAAGCAAACCTCATGTTAATGTGTTTTTATGGCTAAACAGGCCCAAAATACTTCTCTCAAACTGTGCATTTAAATGTTATAACCTCAGGAAGGGATGTGGAAAAGAGGTTCAGAGCATTTATGATCTTTGTGAATTATATGTTCAGAAGGTCAGTACCAAAAATTTCACATTAAAATACATCTGAACAGTACATCTTGGTTACTCTGACAGGTCACAAGTAACCACAACCACTTCAAAAAACAGACGTGTGTTAAACGATGCTCTTACCAGGTTCTTTGTGTCTTTTTTTAATAACTATCCCTCAGATCACTATTTTAAAAAATGAAGATCTTTTAGAAAGAAAGGAATTTAGAATTAATGAAAAACATAGAGTTAAATTCTGCATAAGCACACAAAGTTAACTTCCACCTACCAATATTTCCTTTCTGGTTTAATCCACATGCTGACAGTATTCTTTTTAGCTTTCTCTCTCTAAAGATATTCAGAAGCATTCTTCAATATTCTTAAATGGTACTGTACAGATTTTCAGCTGTACTCTTCATCCCAAACTATGAAATAGATTAACACCCCCTTCTCCCCCGCAACAGCCTACAATGCCAAAAGACCATTAGAGCAACTAGCACTTGCTGGGACATACATAATTTCTTTTCATATAGGTCTCTCCTTATACATATATGTGCTCTAAGCCCCCAAAGAAGATGAGACACTCCTAGTAATGTCATTACTTTCTATGCAGGTAATAGTATTAGGAATCAAAATCCAAGGACTACAAAGGGAAAAAAATAGAAAAGACATTCCAAGATAACAGTATTCTTTCCCAATGATACAGAGAACCCCCCCAAAGAAAAGCATAATTATGGATTGAGGTAAGAAGTTATCAAAAGTTTATAAATATATTAAAAAATCAAAGTAATTAGATAATGAGCTCACTATTAATAATAGATTGCAAACAGAATTAATACAAAAACTTTTTTTTCCACTTTCATTATTAAACAGATATTTCACAAAACAATTTTCTAGTATAATTCTGTTGGAGTCTTGCTTGAACAATCACAGCTGAGCTTCCTCAGATCTGTAATCAACAGAGAGATACTTAGTTACATGAATTTTTATGAACCTTTGAAAAAATCAGAGCTCCATAAATAAAAGTCCACCACTCAGGGTGACTATATTCATTTGAGATATTCAGCAGATAATCACTATGTGACTCAATTGACTTGACTGAAACAGAAGTTTCTACTAGTCAAAGTCTATGGAAGGTATTCCTTCATTTTAACAATGTTCTTAATTTAATAGCTATTTCATTATACTAATGCTTCAGATACTACCCCCTTTGCTGCTTAAAACAATCAAAATAAGCTCCTTAAGTTACCAAATGTAGATGGGTTCCATCCAGTATCAGAAGTTTCCAAAAACTCTTGTACCTGGCTTTGAAAATCAATAATGTCCTCCAGGCAGATATAGAAGCAGCATGACTTAACAAAGCTCTGAACATCACTGAAGTGCAAGAAGAATAACAGAGAAGGAACAAAACTCTGGGAGTGGCTGACATACCTGAAGGCTGTGCTGCCATTCAGTGAGACCTTGATAGGCTGCAGAGTTGGCCAGGGAAACTTAATGAGGCAAGTGTAGGGTGTTGCACCTGGGGAGGAATAACCCCAAGTACCAGCACAGGTTGGGGGCTGACCTACTGGAGAGCAGCTCTGTAGAGAAGGATCTGGGAGTCTTCATGGATCACAAGTTGACCATGAGCTGGCAGTGCCCACGTGGCCAGGTGGGCCAGTGCTGTCCTGGGGTGCATCAGAAAGACTGTGGCCAGCAGGTCGATAGGGAGGTGTTCCTGCCCCTCTACTTGGTCCTAGGGAGGCCATGTCTGGAATGCTGTGTCCTGTTCTGGGCTCCTCAATACAAGAGAGACAAGCAGCTACTGGAGAAGGTCCAGAGGAGGCCACAAAGTGCTGAGGGGTCTGGAGACTTTTTAAGGACTGAGCAAGGTTATTTGGATATAGCCAGTCCTTAAGAAACCTACCAGTAACCTAACCTAGCCACAGCACATCTTGTTATGAGTTCAGCTTCCATCAGCTGCCAACCTGCACTGCCCTGTGCTTTTGCCAGCCTGCTCTGGAATACTCTCCCTGCTAAAAGAGTGCACAAAGGCTGTGCCAGCTTTATTACATCTAAAAGGGAAAGCTGCAAAGACCACTTAGGTCTACTTTCACAAATTTAAAAAAATGGCCACATTGGACAAACAACCATGCTAATAAAATAATCTCTAACAACAACAACAACAAGAAGCTCTTAAAAAAATTCTTCTTGTCTTTTAGGTCTGCCCTAACTACTACACTGAACTTAGTAGTACAAGGATGGAAACATTAAAATCAAAGTAAGGGATGACTTTAATTTTGCACTAGAGCAGAAGTTCCAAAACTTTGAATATGAAGACACAGAATGAATTCTACTCTACATTCTTCCCACAAATGCGAAAGTCACTGGGAAGAGATCTACATTTCAATATATTTATGTTATAATTTAAAATAACTATTTTACAATTCTTCATTTAGGGTTTGTTTTTCTTTATTCAGTACTAAAAATAATTTTTTCTACGGATCACTGCACAAAGAAAACACCATCTCCCAAAACAACTGCCATCTGCCACTGCAAGAGAGGCCTCACTCCCTTCAGGGATGATCGGCTTCATTACTACTAGGAAAACTGGAACCAATTTTAAAAAAAAAAAAAAGAAAGAAAGAAAGAAAAAAAAAACATATTTTCTGAAGAAACTGGCAATATTTCTGCAGGGGAGACAGAAGTTAAAGGAAGAAACACTGAATGTGAGGCTAAATAAGATGAGCTTACTCATTTGTTCTGCCAAAGGCGCACAACAGTGACTCTAAAATAGGAAATTGTTTTTAAAAAATGATGGGTACCAACACATCATACACATAAAAATCTGTCCTCTCAGTTCCTCCTCTAGTGTTTACTTATTACACAGAAACTTCAGGTATGTGAGAAAGTTTGAATGCTGTTTTTTTAAACTGATTACATTTTTATTTAAATGACAGTGGGTGAGTACACATCAGGACCATAGGAATCATCAAGTCAAGTTGAATGTTTTAACATTCAAGTATTTGTTAAAAACAGCTAGAAATATAGAAATATAAAATCCAAGCATTTTCCTAAAGCCTGACTTTTAAAATAAGGGAAAGTATATTGTGTAGAAGGAAAAGCAGAATGGAGTTTAAAGTATTTCTGAATTTAGAAATCCTAATAAACATAGTTGCACACTAACTTCAAGTGTTTTAGAGGCATTTGGTGTTATTCAACATCCTGGCAAGTAAAATTTTGAGGGGGCAGCAATAAAGAAGGTATGTACTTAATATCTTTTTCTTTTGAAGGCCTAAAGTGGGCTTCTGGCTAAACCATGTAGCAGATGAAGTTTTCAAACTGCTTCAAAGATCAACTTCAAATATCTTCAAGTAGGGCGGTTTTCAACATCAGGTTAAATAAACATAGGCACAGGTTTCTTTACAGGTGGATTCACCATCTCTGGATATGTTTAAGAAAGGACTAGATGTGGCACTTGGTGCCATGGTTTAGCAGAGGTTAGGGTTCGGTTGGACTTGATGAACTTGGAGGTCTTTTTAAACCTAATGATTCTGTGATTTATTTCTATTTCATAATAGGTAAAATACTGTTTTACTTGATCACAACTAATTATGAGTGCACCTGCTCCTCCAGCGAAAGAAAATGTCTTAGCCTACATCTTAGTACAGAAAGGTCTTTTTGCTGCCCAATAACTACTTGAATATTACAGCTTCATCAAATCTGTCTGGTTTACAGCAGCTCTCAGAAAAAAAGATGCTCTCTTCTGAAAGCAACTTGTTTTTTTAATATCTCAGGAAATCAAATACATTTGCACTGATAGCAGTCAACCCCCTTACCATTCACAATTTAAATGTAAAACTACTGTCCAAAATGTTTCAGAAATTTTTATTTTCACAACCCTTATGCTCAATGGGACATACTAGAGCCACAAAAATTCTGGTTGTGTGTGACTAATACTTTATCAGAAATGCAGTGAGAATAAATTTGATGAAAATGTCATCAAACTTAAATGCTATCAGTGAATGCTCAGGATCATTATTTCTAATATTTTTTATTATTTCTTTAGGTAGGAACTAATTTATTTTGTGCTGTCAAGCCACACCTGGACATTCAGTCGTTCTCCAGGTTCCCAGACTGAATTCAGATTTCTTACGCATATGGATTTTATTTGTATTTATTTATTTATTTATCTATTTATTTACATTGTGGATGCAACAGTGCAGACTGAATTAAAGTTACTGCCCCATTTTTATTTTTAATTAAAGATGTGCCTTATTCTCTGCCTGCAACAGATCATAGTCTTAAAAGCATAAAACTGTAACAAAACAAAAAATACTATCCACCAACTAGAATGAATCTTTGTTCTCTTAAGTGACAGAAGATGAAGCTCCATAATGCATTACTCTAGTGAAAGACACTACCATAAGAGGTCAGTTCTAGGGCAGGTGCGAACGCCTGTGCAGATCTGTAGCAATGCTACAGAACTTCCAGAGCTATGAAAGACAGAATAAAAACTTTTAATAGGAATAAAATGCTTCATAAAGAATAGTATCTCATTAGAACATATTGTGGAGCACTACATTAATTTAATATTGCAGTGTTTGGCACACCTGCTAAAGTAGGCATATAATTCTTGAAAATTATAGGCATAGATGGATGGCAATTACAGTGTCTTATTTACATGACAAATGACTGATCTGAGCATAAGACTACAAGATAGGCAAGTCTGAGCTTCAAGTCTAGCTATGAAGCCATCTCCAGATTACTTCCACAGCACTTGAAGTCAGTCTCGGTGCTGCCTTTTGTAAAAACATCCCTTACGTGACCAAAAAAAGTGAGGAATTGTCCAGGTAATTGCCTTTTACAATTAAATACTTTTACAGTATAAATGCTTGTTATAAAAGCTTTTCCTTCTTTTCAGACTATCTTATACCTACTCATCGAACCACAGAACTGATGTATAACTGTTTATTGAAGACAGGCAGTTACATAATTTTTTGCAGAATGCAGATAAGAAAGGTCACTAAGCTCTTTATCCACAGGTGAAAATAAAATTTATAGATATGAGCCCACATGTATTTACTTCTCATTTTTTTTTTTTTATTTCAAATACACCCTTTTATAACAAGCGGTTTTGAAGATGAACTATACTTAGAGTTACACCTATACAGGCTCTTAACTCTGTTTTTGACCCTCATGGTTCCTGCAGCCTTCAGTAACTTTTTGATTGTATTCAATTAGAGTTTGATATGGAGTTATATTGGTCAGTCACTTAACAGAGAACCCAGCTCTCCACTATACATCAAGATGACTCTACAGCATTAGTATAGATAAAAAGTTTGGAATCTGCCACTTTGATACAAGGTTTTTTTCTGTAGGGGTAAAAGCACATTACTCTTAAACAGATTAAGGGCAGGACTTTAAAATATAAAGTAATTTGAGGCTTATCCTTTTGCTTTACTTTATATGGAACACATAAGAGTGTTTCCATCCATCATGAAAAGGTTTAGAATTTCCTCAAAAGGAATTTAATTCCAAAAGATTGGTCTGTCTCCAACAAAATAAGAGAGATAAGGAAGCACCTTAGAAGATACAAACATTGTTCTTCAGAACCCATTTACTCCTTCATGGAATATATAATATTCACACCCTTTTATAAAATGTCAATAAAAAACTATGCTTATTAATAACTGTTTTCACACAGATGAAGGGCACAATTTCAGGGACTGTTCAAGCGGGAAGAAGTGAATCAAACAGTAAGTTACAAATATGTAATACACTGCAACTGTGAAAATATTTATGCATGATAGTAAATGAAAACTTGTTTGTGAAAGCCTGGGTTCAGACACAACAGTTTAAAATATAAAATGTTCATATCTGACTGCTGCCTTTACAAAAGAATTATTTCTAAGCTGTAAAGCATGTTCTCATGAGAGTGTCTTTTGATCTTCTGACAGACACATGAAGAAATTTCTCCATGTGGCTTTCATTAAAATAATGGAACAAGGTCAATTTACAGAACTGAATCAAGAATACATTGTGATATTTCTCTATGAAGAATAATCACACTAAGGGATCTATATTTGTGAATTTCTAAATTATCTGGATCTTTAGAGCATTTGACACATTTCAATTTAGAGCACTCATTACACATTAGGGATTTGATCCTCAAATATTTCCCTGTGTATTTCTCACATCACATCTATTGAACAGAAGTTTTTCCATTCATGTTTTTCAATGTAATGTTGTTTAAGTTATTAAATTTAAAAAAAAGGAATGAGAAAAATTAAATTCTATTTGTGTGTGTGCATGTTATCACGATATGCAACTTTTCTCTTTTCCATAGAACAAAGCTGTGAAAACTTCCTTGCAAAATTCCTGAACACTTAATAGTTTATTCTCCGTTCATAAAAGAAGTTTTTTACAGTGATCAATATTTCCAGCTTACCTGAAGGCTAGTTACAAGACCAATTACAGTCTCTTCTCTTAGTGGTAATTTACATCTTAGAAGAAGCTTCACAGGCTCAGAGCAATATTTTGTCCTCTGCCAAGGGAAGGTGACAACTTTCATCATCAACAGGGGATTGAAAGAGAACCTTTTTAATTCTCTAGTCCCAAATAGCAGCCATTCCTCTTCTGATCTTCACTCAAAACAGATGTCAAATACATCTCAAATCAAACTCAAAGTCCAAGATACTACATTTGGTAGATCCCATACAAACGAGAACCAAAGCCAAAAAAACATTAATGCACACTCATCAATTCTGGCACTCTTTCACTTAAAGTCGGACAAAAAAGAGCTGCAGTCAAGTACCTGACAGAATTTCCTAATCTGAAGGTCTCACAGCTGAAAGATCTGACATGTACAATAGTTTCACGTTCAGATGGGCATGGAGAACGCCTCTAACACTGCAGACCAGAGTATCCATTCATTTCAGCTAAGCTACACAATTTATATAAATCCAGAATATGACCTCTGGTTACAAATGTTCTCTGTGCGTTCTTTCCTCCAACAGGGGCAATGACATACCTTCTCACACCTCATAATGCATTCCTATGTCTTGAAAAACTTCTAACAGCCTCATTAAAAAACTGTCAGAACAACACCAGACAAATGGATAACTCAGTGTACTGATGACCAGGTACCATCTCCTTCTACAAGCTAATGAAGCCTGTAGAAAATAGAGGCATAATATATGCTTAACTTTATTGCCCCTTCCAAGGCTGATCACTATTGAAGGACTTTTGAACCTGCCTTCCATGTCATATGCTTTGCAGTGCTGCATTTCAGAGACAACGGGCACCTGCAGTGCTTCCTACATCAACAGGATCTGCACATACAAACTATCAAAAATGTACTGAAAAAAATTGAAACTGTTTTCACAAAAATACTCTACGGCATTAACCTGACACATATGCTGTTAATTTGTCAAATATGGTGTCCTTGTATTCCTGTGTGATTTTCTGCTGTTCATTACAGAAGTGAAACATGTATTAAACTTAATTGGTAGAAGGGAATTTTTGAATCTGCACATGAAGTTACCATATCCTTGATCAACTGCCACACAATGAGTTTGTTGTTGCTTGACACAAAGTCCATTAGAATAATTAGGAAAAAAATCACTAATTCTCAAGATACTTCAAACCAGGCTAAATAAGACTCTAAGTTTATTTCTTGATTTGCAGCAGTTTTTCGTCAGACTTGCTCTCTGTGCTCTTAGTCTAACTCATTAATTTCTTAAGCTGAAGATTTACAGTGTCTGAGCAAACCCTGATGCGTCAATACACCTAAGCAAAGACATGCTGAACTCCACACGAAGCCAAAAGATTGCCAGCAAGACCATGAAATGCACACATACCACGCCAGTGAAGGTGAAATGATGACATGGATAAAACAAATACATAAAATAAATAAAAAATAAGTAAGTTGGCCTGTAGAATAAGCATTACTTCTTATGAAAAGAAACTGTAAGTGAGCTTAACTGTTCGCAAGTGCACAATTTTTACCTCAAAACTTTCCACTGATGCCAGTAAGATAATGAAACTCCTATAAACTGTGTTTATTACCATCATGCATTATGGGATGTATTCGCACAATAAACAGGTATTATGTATTTACTACCATTCTTTTCTGTTACCTGATACTCCTTGTTCCATTTTTTCAAGTTTTCAGGCACAGGGAAAGGAAGATTCTTGATTCTTCAGCAAGACATTTGGACTCTCAGCTGCAGTAATTTTATAGAAAGGTAATGAAGACTGAAAATGTTTTACTCCAAATCTATTAGTAGCACGTTGTTTTTCCACCACTTCAGAACCATCAGGACTGATGGTGCTTTTCCCCTGCAGCCCTGTGAGGCTCCGCTATGCAAGCAATAGCTTAACCATAACCTTGGAGTTTGCAAGCCTTTCCACACGCGTTCTATCAAGGTATGAACTAGCAATACATTTTAGAAGTGGTTAGAAACCTCAGCTGATACACACACACACACACACACACAAGATTTCTATTTGCTTTAACAAATACCAACAACTTCCATGCTTCTGCGTGAGTGACAGCATCTGTATCAGGGAGAAGGAAAAGAGGCTCAGATGGTCTGAGACAGCACAGGTTAGCAATACTCAGGTTACTACTATTCAGGACAGGCAGTATGTTTATTTACAGAAATGATACGCTAAGCAGTCCAGCATTAAATAAGTGTTTCAGTGGACATATTCTTCCCCTGACCACCATCTCTCAAGAAATACTAGGCTGTGGTGGAATGTCCAACAAAAGACATTAAAGACCTCAGAATGGCAGTCTCACAGACTTTTGATTTTAATCCTTTTGCTCTTAGTAATAAAAGAAAGTCTCAGTAGTAATTCAGGGGTGCATAGTAAAAAAGCATTTCTATCTCTAACTGTACCAGAGACAGACAGAGATGTCAATTTTTAAACAAAAGTAGAAAAACTGCAGCTTTACCATGCCATTCAAGGTATTCTTAAATTCCATTTTATTTATGGATCGAATTCCACTAGAGAAATGTGAAATGGAACAGTAAGTCTCAAAGAATTGAATTTTAATTATGTTACATACTGCCTCTGCTTTAATTATGTAAAATAGCATTAAGTAACAAACTGTTTATGCATGAAGTGGATAATTAATACATCAAAATTATTATGATAATTGAGTAATGCTGTCTATTTAGCTCTTCCCTCCTTCACCTCTTCAAACTCTCAACTGGAGTAACAGTCAGAGAAATACCTGTTCTAGGCTGGGATAATGACGAATTACATTTTTCCCACTGATCTTTCAAACAAAAAGCACTTGTTCTGAAGAACTGAATCAACAACCACAAAGGCCTGGAGAGAGAGAAATGTATATTTCATTATCTCCCAAGTGTAATATTTTTAATAGCATTATAGGCATGACAAAAATGGAACAAAAACTGAACACACATTCTGGGGTTCTCACTAGCCTTAAATCCAAGTTTTTGTTATTGTTGTTCAGTAGGATTTTTTTTCTAGAAGGGGAAAGGATTTGAAGCAAACTTGCTCACAAATTTTATAATCTTTTCTGGAAATGATAAATTAAGCTATGAATTAACATTTGAATCCAACTGTTTTCAACTGACTTTCATCGTATTCTGAACACTAACTCACACTTATTAAAATTCATAACAGCTCACATTTTTACTCCTAGAGTTATACAGGATAACTAATACAGTGCCACCACTGAAAACATATTTCTGGAAAATATTTAAACAGTTCCAGTATTTCACAAAACTACTTAGCATCCCTACAGTGTTAGCCTTGTCTAAACAGTGCTGTTACCACCCTACTGGAGACTGGTCTGCCAGATGCAGAGCTATGTGTAAGTTCTCGGGAAGCCCCGGACAAAGGCGCGCGGATCCCAGGTTCCGGCGGCCCGGCAGGATGCGCCGCCGGAGCCGGGCGCTCCGCGCGGAGCTGTCTGCGGTGCTGAATCGGCGGCCGGGACACGGCCCCAGCCGCGCCCGAGGCGCTCCAGCCCCTCGCCGCACATCCATCACGGTCTGACCGCGGGAAAAGACGAAGAGAAAACTCAGCTGTCTTACGTTGCTGTATCACTTCTCGGAAGAATTCTGGCAAATCTTTATAAACTTCCCTTCCAACTCCCTTAAAAATACAGCAAGTCTGGGGCAGGCAAACTCTAGAGACTGGCTGAACTGGCTGACTGTTTTCAAAACAAAACATACAAGCAATGTCACTTCAGTAGAAGACTAAAGCCACCTGCTTTGCTGCTAGGTACTGTCCCATGGAAATCCTTGCAACATGGCTGTTTGATCTTCCTACCAATAAATCAAGGTCAAAGACTACTGAAAAGAACAAAAAAGCTGATTTCCACTTGCCAGCATTTTAGGTCACCGGGAGTTTCTCAGCCAGTATTTATCCTGCAACCAGTAATAATTACTAAGCTGTCAGATCCTTATTTCCCAACTTTTTTTTTTTTTTTTTTTCCTTCTTCGTGCTTTCTAGAAAAATCTACTCATTCTTAGGTTGGTTTGCTCGCACCTGAATATGAAAGACACCACAGCTGCAAGCTGGATACAGCCACCTTCTTCTGCTCTATGGAACAAATTTTCCCTTCTCAATGAATTCCTGCTTATTTATACTATAACAGATATTTAAGTATGTTTCAGATAATAATCAGGAAAGGATGTTCCAACGGGAACAGGACAGACAAACAGCTGGTGCAAAAAGTCCTCCAGGACACAACCAACCATCTGTGGGCTATGTTCTACAGACCTTATTCATTCTTCTGCACAGAGCAGAATGTTTGCTCGAATTAATGACATGTTTGCCTTCAGAAAACAGTCTGCTTTAAAGGTTATTTTAAAAATATTACATTATCAGGGTTCCACAGTATCTTCTTTTGCCTGGAGAACATTATGTGCATTTTGTACTTAGCCAAGGGATTTTAATGATACTTTTTTTTTTCCAGGTGCCTAGTGCAACATAAATTTTCTTACCATACAACTGACATAGCATTTGCCCTGCACTCTCATCATCTTATATTTTAAAAGTCAAGTGTGTGCAGAAAAATATACTATGCTTAAATTCAAAAGTGAGCAGATTTCTAACAGCTACAGAAGATACTACATCCTTTTCTTCTAACAAACTCCTTGAAACAGAGAACTTATTTTCATTTTTGATGTGAATGACAGAAGCCCTTGAAGCTGCAGCTCCTCCAGGGGCACTGTCATGACTACTGCAGTTTCTGGTGTCTCTCATTCTAAAACACAGGGTATTGCTGCTTTACAGGCAGGTATACTTGAGCTCTGTCTGGCACAACTGAAAACGATATTAACCATGATTACGTCATACAACCCCCCCCCCCCCAAAAAACAAGAAAAAAAAAACACAAACAAAATGGAATGACTAATTTTTTTAAAGATGTTTTTTCTGATCCATAAGGGATCTGATTCTTAAGACAATGAAAATTTTAAAGTCCTTACCTGAAAAAAACCAACAAACAATTGAATCTTGGAGTAACTAGTCAGTACAAGCCGGGGGATCTGCATGGACCTACAACTATTCTATTATCTTCCATAATTTTTTTCATTTAAAGTTTCTGAAAAATGTATAGAATATTTTAAACATTCACAGACAGCTTGTTTTCAGCTTTGCTGTTCATGCCTGAAGCAACATTTGTGGGAAGATACACCAGAGAAGACTCCCACACTGCAGGAGTGCTACTTTTAAATTTTTATACTGATAAAGAAACCTGTTCATCAGTACTCCTGTAGTTTATAAATTTGCTCTCTCTCCAGAACACTGGTTTATTCAATACAATATCATTAAACAGCATTCAATATCTTTGCCTTTAATGCAGAAAAACTGGGTTCTGAGCCAGGAAAAGAAGTTTTGTATGTGCAAAGACTATATAACAGGATTCAATTTGGCAAAAAGTCTTCAGTGACATAATACTTTGAAAACACTACCCTAAATAGGAGACTATCTACCATTTTATGTTGAAATTAGAGCATTCATTTGCACAGAAGAATTGTACCATACAATTCTTAATTTTTAATTTTTTTATTTAACTGACTGGTACCAGTGGAAAAGTCTTCATTGTCCTTGAAACCTGACATTTCAGCCTTCAGCTCAAAGAGTCTCCAATCTGAAAAAAGCAAAAGCACTATAATATCTATGAGTAAGGTATTTTTCCCTTCAAAATTTTGAATTTTGCTGTTGTACAGTTCAGTGGAGCTGAAATGCTACATTTTAATTTCTGGGTAAAAAAATTGCAATGAAATTAGGACTAAGTCACCTGGACAGAACCTGTGACAGTATCTGTGAAATTTATTCTATAACTTTGACCATTATATTCCTCTTACCATTACCCCTGTCCTTCCTAATCTCATTCTTAGATGCTGCAGCATTTTTAAATAAAACAAGTCAAACATCAATCTCCCTCCTCCTTTTAAACACTCACCTAGAGTATACTCCTATCTCAGACGGCTCACTAAAGATTACATACCTTGCACAGTGAAGACCATTAATCTTGCCATCAAGAGAAAATGCACAGCATGAAATTTAGTCATTGGGAAATAAAAGACTATTGCTGTACATCTGCTACAGGAGACGACAGGTACATCACCTAAGAAAGCATGTTATAATTTCAGGGCTAAGCAATCCTGTAGCACAACTGCAGGCAACAGTCCCTAGCAGGCAGAATTCCCTAGCAGGCAGGGCTTCCTGGCTCCTCTCTGACTGTCGTTTGGTGACTGTCTCCAGGGCTGAAGTCGATTCACCAATCTCGGCAGGCTTGCAGAGACCACGTTTGCTTTTTGAAGCGGCAGGAGGTGCCCAGTTACTTACCACCACGGCTCCCCTGGACAAACGGCCTCGCACCTCCCCCCCCCCCCCCGAAGCTAGCAGTGCTCCCTGACCCACAGAAGGAAGCGTTACCTGGATTTCTCTTGCGTGGTACACGATGATGAGCCCGAGCAGGATAATCGTGGAGAGGCTAATAAGGCATTTCAGAGCGAGGGAATACAGAGACTCCTGCAAAAGAAAGACACCGCCGTTCCTCAGAGACCCATACGCGGGGCCCGCTCCGCCCCACCGCTATCCCGGCGCGAGGAGGCGGCCGGCGGCACCGCGACACTGGACAGCGAGCGGGGACACCGCGGGACGGGGACGCGGCGGGGGCCGCGGGCGGTGGGACTGGCTGCCGCCGGAGCTGGTACCTTGGTATAGGCGCCCCAGGAGAGTTCGGTTTCGATGACCATGACGACGATGCCGAACATGCCGAAGATGAGCGCGTAGTCGCTGAGGCGCTTGCGCTTCTCGAAGAGAGCCCGGCGGTGTCCCAGCTTGTAACCGATGTTCTGGTTCTTCTTCTTGCTGGACTTGCCCCCGCCGTTGTTGGTGCTGCCCGTGCCGGGGCCGGGGCCGGCGGAGCTGTACAGGGCCAGGTTGTTGGAGTTGTTGTGTTCGGGCTTAGACACCACGATCTCCGGGGCGGCGGGGCTGCCGGCGGCGGGGGCAGAGCCGGCGGCGGCGGCAGCGGCGGTGGGGCTGGCGAGCGGCGCCTGCAGCGGCTGCGACTCGGAGTCCAGGTTGTGCAGGTTCCTGCGGGACGAGCTCAGGTTGCTGAGCGGCCGCATGACGCCGCCGTTGTACCTGCAGCTGCTCATGGCTATTTCGGTGAAGGGATTGCTCTCCCGGCGCTGCTGGTGCTGGTGGTGGTGATGGTGATGATGATGGTGAGTGCTGCTGCTGCTGACACTGCTGCTGGGGCTGGCTGCCTGATGCTGCTGTAGGCTATGGCACTGGTGGTACTGGGAATATTGGTGAGGCTGTCTGGACGCGCCAGCATGGCTGGACGGGGTGAACTCGCTGACGTTCAGCTGGCTGCCGTGCCGAGAGGAGGCGGCGGAAGACAGCGGCGAGGAGTGCGTCCGAAAGGCGCCCGAAAGCGGCGAGGAGGCGCGGAGCAGCAGGGGCAGGTTATCCCCCGCGGCTGCCGCAGCAGCCCCGTAGTAGGCGCAGTTGTTGCACTGGAGGCACGGGCTCGACTGCTGCTGCGGCTGCTGCTGCTGGAGGAGGCTCTGCTTGTCCTGGCCGTGCTGCTGGCAGTGCGGTGGCGCCGGCGGGCGCTGCTGCTGCTGCTGTTGCTGCAGCAGCTGCTGCTGCTGCTGCTGCTCGGGGCCAAAGCCCGCCGGGAAGTGGCGCGGCGGGTCCATGCCGGGGCCGTTAAAGCCGCAGGACGACCGGGCGGTGGTGCACCCTGCGCAATGCGTGACGGTCGGCAGGGGAGCGTCCTGCTGCCGCCACGACTGGCCCATCCCGGCTCCCGTAGAATCCAGCCGCCGCGTCCGATTGGTCGGGCGCACCAAAACAACGGGCATCACGTCACCTGGCGGGGGCGGAGCGGCCGTGACGTTATCGGGGAGCGCGGGGCCCCCCCCTGCGGGGATCCCGCCTCCCGCCCCCGCAGGTGAGGGTTGCCCTCGCCCCCCGCCCGCCCCGCCCGCGCCGCGGAAACCCGGGGCTTCCCGGGGGCGGGGAGGGCCCCTGCTCCCGGGATCGCCCCCGCCTGTCGGCGAAAGGGCTCCGCTGCGGCTCTCCCCGGCTCCCCACTCACATCTGCGCCGTCTCCGGAACATGGGCGCCGCGTCGCGCTCCGGAGCTGTCCAGCAGCGCCGCCGCCGCCCTGCAAAACACAGCGTCGGGCTCGGTCCCCGCCCGCCGCCCCGGGCCGCGGGGAGCTGGAAGGGGCCGCGGGCGCAGAGGCGGGGAGCCCTCCCCGGCACATCCTGGGCCTGTCACAAAGGACGAGTGGGGGGACGCACGGCTTTCTCCCGGCTGCTCCTTCTTCCCTCAGCTGAAGGAGAGAGAGGCGCAGCCGGGGCGTGAGGCCAGCGGCAGCCGGGGGTGGTTCGGGGGCTGGAGGTCTGCTCTGCCGTGTTGGTCGGAGCCGTACCGTGAAATGGGACCGGTATCACTACGTAGCTCCCCTCCGGCTCCCTGCTGTGCACTGCCGGCACAGTCCTGAAGTTGGTTGTCTGCTGCCATTTTGCCTTTTCTCCTTTCTTTGCCTCCCAAGCCCCCACTGAGTAATCCGCTCCGGCAGCTCCATTAGGCCCAGCAATAGCTGCACCAGGTAATTCTCCTTTCTGCATTTATTTAAGGAAAGATTCTTTAAGGAAAGAATGATGAAAATGACAAGTGATTTGCCTTGTTTCAGCTGTGTCATTCCTCTCAACTAGGTAAGACTATAAGAGGGGGCTTATTTTCTTTTTTTTTTTTTTGCCAGTCAGTATTTGATAGTGTAGGGGATTTCCTTACATCTTTATCTCTCAGCAGCGTTAGACAAAATCCGCCAAGCCTTTCTCAGATAAAAGCCTGCACCCTTGTAATTTCTATGTCTCCTGTGACATTCAATTTCCTTTGAAACCCTTAGATGAGTTTGTAGGTTAGAAAGATGAGTGAGGCAGTGTTATTAACAAAGTTTTTAATATGCTCTGTTGTAAAATTTTAATAGTTAATTCCTAATCAGGATGTAGGTTTTAAAGCAAGCACACATATCACCCACACAATGAAACAATCCTCATGAATGTAGTAAATATCATGGTTTACCAATACAGATAAATTTTTTAGAGACAGACCAAAATTCATTTACGTTTACATAGTATGTTCTTTCAAAAAAAGCATTCATAGGTGGGAATATATACGATACACAAAATCATAATGTCTTGTGATAAATAAAATCTGCGTTACAACCAACTCTTGAGTAAAAATCCACACATAATTCATTGCATGAATGACAAAATACTTTAGTTTTTAAGTTACACAAAAGTGTATCTGGATGCTCAATATTACACTAATTTTCCCTGAACACCAATGGCCAAGATAAAAGATAAATAAATTGGTTTTATTTTTAAGAATGAATAGGCTGTTTAACACAACTTCACATGTTCCATTTTCCTTGAAAAAAAAATAAAGTGCTGTAATTCTGTCTTACTGGTGCCATTTTGCCTGTGTTTTGAAACACATATGAATCTTAGGAATCTGAAATTAAAATCCCAGGGGAACCTGGACATCTACTATTCTGTAAATAAAAGTCTTGCTGAAGTATGCTTTCAAAATACATGTTTTGTGAACTAGTTAAAGATTAGATGGACAAGGTTTCCTCTCCCTTTTCTGCTTATGCTTTGTCCCTTAATTTTGCTTAAAGGTACTTTCCTTTAAGTTTTCATTTTACCGGGAGATAAATTCTCATGACCTAGTTTACCTTGAAAAGCCTTTTAAGAAATTTGTAAATCTCCATGTTTTATTTAGAAGTCACCGAAACTCTGGCGTGTAACTTCATCTACTCTAGTCATGAAAGCTTATATTAGAATTGTGAAGAAGAAAAAAAAATATACCTTTTTAAGGTCTTGTTATACTAAAATATTTGATATCTTTGTTCTGTGGGGAAATGATTGCATTTATTTTTCTAATTATATTTAGAAGTCGCAAGTCCCAAATATTATTCCTCTACTCCTGCTATCCTGTTTATTTGTTGAAATACAAGGACAGTGTTGTAACAAGCTTTTAGATATTTGGTCTAGTTGCTTGTTTGTTTCATTGAGTGAACAAAAAAATGAATATTCTCATGTCTAACACAAGAGGTCATACTCATCACACAGCTTGTTAGAAAACTGATCAGCCGGCGTTTCACTGTATTTTCATTGTGTAGTCTGGATATTTTATCACAATTTCAAGGTATAAACTAAGAATTGTGGAGTTTGCATTTCCAGATCTGAATAGGTAAATCTTCCCTTCTGTGGCATGATTAATGAGAAAGAGCAGAGATTAACTATTTGTTCTATATTCCGTTGCTAAATAATTTTCAAGTTCATTTTCAAGATTGAGTGTATTTTGTTTTCACAAAAAAAAAATCTATTCTTCATGTGAACTGAACTGTTACATTCTTTCATATCACACATTAATTAGTGTATCAGCTCAGAACTGCTAAATCATGCTAACATGGTAACAGTAAACACCTATGAAAGAAAACATTATCTGTTTGGGATAAAGAGGGTTTTTTCCTACCTTTTCATTGTATACTGGGTGGAACTGCTCTTACTATTGATATAGGGCCTGTTTCGGCTGTGCCAAAAACGTTTTACACGGGTGTGTCTACATGCATGTGCATGCACACCTTAATATTAAGTAAGAGAGAAACAGTTACTGCAGATACACACTTGATAATTATGATTAATGGAGATACTCAAAAACCAGATTTTTTTTTTGTAGCCTTTCTAATTGCAAGGAAGAAAATAAATAATGCCGAGCAGTCCTGAGCAAAACTGTACTAACAACAGGACAGGAAACACAACAGAGACAAGAAAAATCAGATTTTTGACGAGGATAAAAGCCACTATGAAATATTTGAAGTGACTTGTATTGTCTGGTCATTTGAAAAGCTCACATAGCAACATCCAACAGAGATACAGCACCTACAGACTACAATAAAATATATTAGAAAGCTACTTTGGCTTTTTACCCTATTGCCCCTACTAATGCCAAACTCCTGTTAAAATAACTGAGAATTCTGGACTCATAATAAGGTCAAAAATATAGAAAGACAGTAAATTAAAGGAAATGAAATAGGAAAAAAGAAAAAAAGCCTAGAAAATTCCTTTCTCAGAGCATATTCTTCACAGCACCTGGGGTTTTTTAGAAAGCAGTAAAGGGAAAATGCCTTGTCCAATTTAAAAAAAAAAAAAAAAAAAAACAAAACAAAAACAAAAAACCAAAAACCCAACAAACAAGCATTGCAGAGCTCAGTATTACACTGAAAGGTGCCATTCAGTGAAAGCAGAGCCACATTAATAAAAACAGAGACAACACCAGCAACAATAGGGTAATATAAGATCATTCAAAGGTATCTATACAGCAAGAAAAATGCTTTTGAGACAATACCAAATGACTGCGGTATAGCTGCTGAGATGATGGACATGGAAACTAACCATATGAACCACGTGTGTAAATTACCTTTTCCATACTGTCTGACAGGGCGTTTTACCCACCAGACACCTCTAACATTCACCCAGGGAATATCTGGTGTCATGTAATTATATACCCTAACTATAATACCACCTCTGCTGTACCTATGCTTATTTCAAGGACCTTTTGATAACGTTGCACATTTATGGGACAAGGAAAATACTATGACTCCATACAGATAATGCAATTGTGTATTAGGAGGATGTGTGCTTTGCTGTTTCTACTTTCAATTTTGTACAATTTGACTAATCTGTACTTTCTTTTGCTTCTCCAGCAAGACCACCAACGAAAATGCATTTTCACTCCAGTTTAAAAACTTCATTTGTAATGTGGGATATGTAGGATGTGGCACATAAGGACACTGGATTGACAACAGCTCTAAAAGAGTAATGAAAGTTTTCAAGAGTGGGGCTGTCTTCATTCATAGGGATGTAGCGTAAGAAATATCTAGAATTGCTGCATGCTGCTGCGTGCCCTTCCTCCAGTTGAGGGGCATTAAGGGATCGGGGTTTTATTTTTTTCCACTATTTTTTTTAAATACTTATTGAAAATATTGAATATGGTCCAAAAATACCTGGTCAAAATATTTCTTCACTTAATTCACTTTCCCATTTTTTCTGGATTTTTTTATACTACTTGAAGGTCACACAAACCTAATGACTTCCTTTCTTGCCTCTGCTTTTTTGTCATCATCAAAGGATACTGCCAGCTTTAAAGAATTTCTTAGCTAGCTAAATGTATCAACATTTATACTGTTTTAGTCAGCTGATACAGGTGGTCAGCAGATTACTCTTAAATTATCTTTAATCAGACTGCCTTTTATTATTCTCACAAACTGCAGTTTTGTAACAGAACTCAGATTACAGTACAATTACTGAAATGCTAACTTAAAGCAGTTTTTTTCCTATTTCAGCCTATGCAAGAGCACTGAGTGACTTTTAGTGTGTATGGATTATAAAGTGTAAGAATTTACTTTTATCTGTGCAGAATGTAGTTTTTGTGGCATTTTGACCTGTCAAATCCAGTGAGACAGCACTTACACCTAAATATAATGATTATACCTTACAGAGGTGAATGTTAGCCGTGCTTTTTCTCTCAATAAAATATGTAATTTGTGATTCATGTAGCAATTGTTTCTAAATAAATAATTTGCCATATTTTAAAAATAAGGTTTGGGTTTGGTTTTTTTTTCCCATAGGTACTTTATCATCAGTGCTCCATTTAGATTTAAGAACAGAATTGCTGTAGATTTGCATTGTCCTTTGTACTATTTGGAAGGTTCTTCAAGGTTACTTAATAACAAATTCCCTTATTAGGTTGTAAAATGTGAAAGATGGACAATGCTTTTATCAGGTGTGTGAGAGTGCTTTCAAATTAATGGTAGGTTCTTCCAGTCAGAAGCCATCACAATTCAAAACATATATAAAATGTAGGGTTGCTTCTTTGTGTTTACTGGAAGATTTTTCTTTTTTTCCTGCAATCCTGATACCCTGGAAGACTGTAATTTCCACAGCACATTCAAATCTCTTGTCACGAAGTCTGTTAGTTTATTGCTTTCATCATCACACCTAAAGTTTTTTTGGATGCGCTCATAGTACACACAAATATCATTGTATGTTGTGGTCCTGCTTGCAGAAATAATTTCTTAACAAGCTGGAAAGTTTATGCACTTGCGAAATAAATAGAAGCAGGGAAAAGATGAAAGCAAATGTTCAATTTTATGTTACCTGCAGTTACAATTGCTACTCAATATACACTTGATTGTATTGTGTGCTTGTTTTTCTAATTTATGAGATGGCTGGTTTGAGAAGTGAGTTTGGGAAGAGGAGCAAAGCATTTGCTGAGGGCAGAGCTTTCTTTCCTTCCTAATTCCTATGCAGCACCTCTTTTTCTCCCGTCCTCTACCTTTCACATTACCTCTTCTTCTCACCCTTCCCTGCTGCAGAGGAAACAGGACACTTAAGTTGCTTGAGAGCACTTCTGAGTGAGGTGGTTGTAGACAGTGAAGCATCTATCAAAGTAGGGAATTACTTGAACAGCCTCTGCTTCAAGCTGTCTCTATCTGGATAATCTGTACAACTAAACAACTAGTTGAAGTGATATTCCAGAACTTGATGGAAAGTTTTATAAAATTTGCATTCCTTGAAGTATAATTTTTTTCACTTCTCTACTTCATCCCTTATTTCAATATTACTCAACCTAAAGTTTGCTGTGTTTTTGAGGAAAAGACTAGACAGTTTTAAAACTAATTTTAAAGTGAAAGGGCTTAAGAATTTTTGTGCTGGTTTCAGCTGGGGAAAGAGTTAGTTTTCTTCACTCTGGCTTTGTTTTGGGACCTGTGCTGAACACAGGGTTGATAATTATAGAGATGTTTTGGTTATTGCTGAGCTGGGCTTACACAGAGCCAAGGTTCTTTTCTGTGGTTTGTACTTCCATGCTTGTGAGAAAGCTGGGAGTGCATGGGAGGCTGGGAGGAGTCACAGCTGGCACAGGTGACCCCAACTGAC